>NC_050184.1:39304681-39324681 GCF_008315115.2 Sander lucioperca
TATAGTTTGTGAGGAATTTGTGTAAACACTCTGTTGTTAGCGATAGCAAAGATTCCTTATGAATAAAGATAGTGCTTTACAAGCTGCGCAATGAATGAAATGAGGGATAGTGTTTATCCCTCTGGCCCTGAGATTTAACATTGTGGTGACGTCATAGGCTTTTAAAGTCCAAGATGACGTCATCACATGTCTGGTTCTGTCCACGACTCAAAGATCTTCAGTTTCCTGTCCCAGAGGAGAGAAGACACTAGAACAATATTGACATTGAACACGCTGACATCACACAAGTTTACCTGTTTTATCATAAATCAAATCGATGAGCCAGATCCCACACAACTGTCTCACACACACACACACACACACACACACACACACACTAACACACAGACACACACTAAGGGCCCTGACACACCAGCCAGACGGGCCGACCGTCAGCAGTAAAGTCAGTCGGACTGATCAGTCGGGTCCCCGAGGTCCAAAAAATGTCTCAGAACACACTGAGGAGACGCTGACTTGAGCGTACGCTCTGCACGTGCACAAAACGTAATACGTCTCCATAGCAGCAGGCGGCGCTTCTCTGTATTGTTTCCATTAACAGTCTGATTATTTACCAGAAAATGAAAACCGGCAGCTGATTGGACGAACGCCTCACGTGGGTCTTTTTTCTCCAGAAATTCACAGCCAGACTGTCATGGCGGCTCGTTCAGAATATGATCTCATATTGGACTAAAATAGTTCACCGAAACGTGTTTCTGAAAACATTTTAAGAGAGAAATAGGCCGTGCAGTTGCTGAATCTGTCTTCATTTCAGATCAACAAAGGTCAGTTTAAAAGATTTTTGTCAGATTTTGAGCGGCTCATCCGCTCGCCATTTCCTGGCGAGTCCCGACTGCTCTCTCCAGACTGAACATGTCGGGTCGGCCAAAATGAAGGCCGACGGCTCCTCGGACGGCCGACGGCACGGGACACACGGAACAGACTCGAGTCACCGACCTCGCCAGACGGCCCAACGCCCGATTATCGGGCTGGTGTGTCTTCTCTCTAACACACACACACACACACATTTGAATTCTTTTATTTGGATCTAGCATGGGTTCTGTGTCCTGTGACAGCGTCCATAGCAACCAGTGACAGCAGAGTCACTGTGCGCATGCTCCTCTGGCGCTAGGCATTCTGGGTGATGTAGTCAATGTTTTAAGCCAGATTTGCCACATTTTGATGGTGTTGCAGGCTTCTTTGATTTCATTATTTACATTATTATTATATTATTTAAATAATATATTTACACGATATATTTGAATAATATATTGCCATTATTTGTTTGTATTTCAGGTTTATGACCTGTGGTCATTTAATTTAAAATAAACTTAAGGACAAACATGAGTCATGACATTGTGTGCTTCCTGGTAAGCCTTTTCGGATAAATGACGGAAAAATCCGAACACACACACACACACACACACACACACACACACACACACACAGACACACATACATACACATGCACAGACACACGCAGACACACACACACACACACACACACTCCAGAACAATGGGCTATAAACTTATTTTAGTTAAACAATGAGACGCCAAGGGAACCCTAAACTAATCCCTCAATCCCCCTGCTGTCACTCACTAATGCTGCACACACACACACACACACACACACACTCACACACACACACACACACACACACACACACACACACACACACACACACACAGTATATATATATATATATATATATGTATATATATGATACACACATAGAATCACTTAGTTGGTGTTAATATTTATCTCTCTTCACGTGTGATTTGTTCGAGAAGGCGTGGCCTGCTCCAATCTCCTCTCCGTCAGCTCTGCTAAACTTAATGCTGAATTGTCTATTTTACAAATGTTAGTTTGGCTTTTTGTGGCTCAGGTTTGGATGCATGTGGCTAAGAGTCGCTCATCAGGATCGGGAAATCAACTCTCCACTCTCCTGCCGACTCTGCTAATTTCCTGCTGGTCTGGATCATCTGAAGAACATTTTCAGGATGAAGCCTGACATCCAACAGGGGCGGGGCCAGTCGTTGTTAACATTAGTAGATTTGGGGCTTTGGAGAAAACCTTTCGGGCCTGGAGCCCCAGGAGCTGGCGCGTGGCTCACTCCCCTTCCTCTCTCTGTGTGTTTCCGTTCTCAAACTCCGTTCTCTTCAGGAAACAACATTGTGGACGGTGCAACAAGGCAGGTCTGCTGGTTCTTTCGTGGAATGATTGTAAAGATTTACAAAGAACTTTTGAATGTTTCTTGACAAAAAGGGTTAAGCACCTTTTTGCTTGTGATTGACTGAAGCTAAATGAGCGAGCAGCTGCTGCTGCCTGCGACAACCAACAGCTGGAGCTGCATTCCTCCGAGGCTCCACAGCAAAGCTCCGAAATCCTAATGGAAGCTCTGCACACACACACACACACACACACGCATGCACACACACACATACGCACGCATGCACACACACACACACACACACACACACAGACCGTAGGTATCACACACTATGAGATCACCTGTTCTAATGGAAACATGATGCATTATATCCTTAGGCGGTCAACTATCTGTACATAACATCAGATTACACACACTGACAGCAGGGTGAACTGAGAACAATAAAGCCTATTTATAGACACACACACACACACACACACATAAGTACAGTTGTGTGTGTGTGTGTGTGTGTGTGTGTGTGTGTGTGTGTGTGTGTGTGTGCAGTTTGTTGGTGTGTCAGAACCAAACTGAATCTGCCGATTTCTGTACAGTTTTCAACGGTGATCCAGTGGGTGTAAGATGTAGTGAACGAAACAGTTAGGCCGGTTACACACTGGATGCGACGCGCGAGCGTGGCATTTCTGTTGCGTCTCAGAAGCGTGGCGGCTGCGTGGATTTTTCTGTGTCCTACACACCAGAAGCGTGTGTGACGCGGCGCTCCTCCTGCTGCTGCTGCTGCTGCTGCTGCTGCTGCTGCTGCTGCTGCTGCTGCTGCTGCTGCTGCTGCTCCTCCTGCTGCTGCTGCTGCTGCTGCTGCTGCTGCTGCTGCTGCTGCTGCTGCTGCTGCTGCTGCTGCTGCTGCTGCTCCTCCTGCAGCTGCTCCTCCTGCTGCTGCTGCTCCTGCTGCTGCTGCTGCTGCTGCTGCTAGGTACAGGGAGGGCTGATCTCGGGACATAGCGCCGACACATTCAAACTCTGAAAACTGGGAAAGTGGGCTGTCTGTTTATAACAACTTTTTGTAGCTGGACTGTCACTCAGAACACACACTACGTTGTTATTGTAGCCTATTCTACCTTTTATATATAGGCGTGTTCGACGTATGGGGAGAGTTGTTAAACTTAAAATAAATATATAGCCTACTGATTTGATTAAAGTAAGACAACGTCGGCAGTATTGACTGCAAAATATGTTACAGAATATTTCGTTCTGTATGACAGGTGCTATATTTGAAAATCTTTTCTCTGAAGTTTTTTATTACATTTATATCTACACTGATGTCAAAACATCGAGACTTTCAAACATCAAGATGTCATTTATTAATATGCATTCGTGTCTAAATGACATATAAACATATTTTCCTATTCTATTTTGCCTGGAAACGCTTCCAACACGCTCGCGTCTCGCATGAAAAATAGGCGTCGGTTCTATTTTCTAGCACGCGCGTCTCGCGCAGGCAGTGTGTAAGCTCTGACCTGTTAACATGGGAGCCGAAATATAAACGGACACGCCACGCGGCTGAAACGCTCGCGAGACGCTTCCAGTGTGTAACCGGCATTAATATGACTTTATGACTTTTTTCGACATACTATATTATGTCTTTTTTTTAAGATTATTTTTTTGGCCATTTTTAGGCCTTTATTCGACAGGACAGTTGAAGACATGAAAGGGAAGAGAGACAGAGGGGGGGAATAACTTGCAGCAAAGGGCCACAGGTCAGAGTTGAACCCTGGCCCGCTGAGTCGAGGAGTAAACCTCTATATATGGGCGCACGCTCTACCAACTGAGCTACCCAGGCGCCCAACTTTTTATGACTTTTTTAATGAAAAGTTTGGGCACCCCTGACAATTTTCATGATTTTCATTTATAAATAATTGGGTGTTTGGATCAGCAATTTCATTTTTATCTATCAAATAACTGATGGACACAGTACTATTTCAGTAGTGAAATGAGGTTTATTGGATTAACAGAAAATGTGCAATATGCATCAAAACATAAATGCCCAAGTAGATTTTGAGCAGTGTTTTGGGTCATTGTCTTGTTGAAATATCCAGCCCCGGTGTAACTTCAACTTTGTGACTGATTCTTCAACATTGAGTGGAATCCATGCGACCTTCAACTTTAACACTGGCCACACAGTCCCACAGCATGATGGAACTTCCACCAGATTTCCAGCCTAAACTTTTTCATACGACTGTTTGACTTTTTATGACTTTTTTCGACATACTATACTATGACTTTTTATGACTTCAACTTACTATACAGTGACTTTTTATGACATTTTCAACATATTATACTATGATTTTTTATGACTTTTTATGACTTTTTGACATTTTCAACATACTATACTATGACTTTTTAGAACTTTTTTCAACATACTCTAATATGACTTTTTATGAATTTGACATTTTTGACATACTATACTATGATTTTTTTATGATTTTTTTATGACTTTTTTTTGACATATTGACATACTATACTATGACTTTTCTTGACATTTTTTCAACATACTATACTATAACTGTTTTCGACATTTTTCAACATACTATACTGTGACTTTTATGACATTTTCGACATACTATTCTATGATTTTTTATGATTTTTTTTGACATACTGTAATATGACTTTTTTGACTCATTTACAATGAAATGATGCTGTTGCAAAATAATACAACCAACATTAAAGCATGAAGAACTCGAAAAATGTTTCGACATGCTACACTGCTACAATGTTAGAACTGTTTTCAACATACTATACTATGACTTTCTAGTACTTTTATCGACATACTGTAATATGACTTTTTATGACATTTTTCGACATACTATACTATTAATTTTTTGTGACTTTTTTCAACTTACTATACTATTACTTTTTATGACATTTTCGACAGATTATACTATGATTTTTTTATGACTTTTTTCGACATTCTGTAATAGGACTTTTTATGACTTTTTTTGACATTTTTCAACATGCTATACTATGATTTTTTACGACTTTTTTCGACATACTTTAATATGACTTTACGACTTTTTGACTTTTTCGACATACTATACTGTGACTTTTTATGACATTTTTGACATACTATACTATGACTTTTTAGAACTTTTTTTGACATACTGTAAAATGACTTTTTTGACTCATTTGCAATGAAATGATGCTGTTGCAAAATAATACAACCAGCATCATTAAAGCATGAAGAACTCGAACATTTTTTTGACATGCTACACTATGACTTGTTAGAACTGTTTTCGACATACTATACTATGAAAATACTGTAATATGACTTTATGACATTTTTCGACATACTATTCTATTACTTTTATTGACTTTCTTCAATTTCCTATATTATTACTTTTTATGACTTTTTTCGATATACTATACTATGATTTTTTATGACTTTTTTCGACATGCTGTAATGACTTTTTATGACATTTTCGACATACTGTAATATGACTTTTTATGACTTTTTGAGATTTTCGACATACTATACTATGACTTTTTATTACTTTTTTCAACATACTGTAATATGACTTTTTATTACTTTTTGACATTTTTGACATACTATACTATGACTTTTTAGAACTTTTTTCGACATACTGTAAAATGACTTTTATGACTCATTTGCAATGAAATGATGCTGTTGCAAAATAATACAACCAGCATCATTAAAGCATGAAGAACTCAAACATTTTTTCGACATGCTTCACTATGACTTGTTAGAACTGTTTTTGACATACTATACTATGACTTTTTGTGACTTTTTTCAACTTACTATACTATGACTTTTTATGACTTTTTTTGACATACTGTAATCTGAGTTTTTATGACTTTTTGACATTTTCGACATACTATACTATGACTTTTTAGAACTTTTTTTCGACATACTGTATTATGACTTTTATGACATTTTCGACATACTATACTATGATTTTTTATGACTTTTTTCAACATACTGTAATATGACTTTATGACTTTTTGACATTTTTGACATACTATACTATGACTTCTTTCGACATTTTTCAGCATACTATACTATGATTTTTTTATGACTTTTGACATACTGTAATCTGACTTTTTATGACTTTTTGACATTTTTGACATACTATACTATGACTTTTTAGAACCTTTTTTCGACATACTGTAATATGACTTTTTTTGACTCATTTGCAATGAAATGATGCTGTTGCAAAATAATACAACCAGCATCATTAAAGCATGAAGAACTTGAACATTTTTTGATTATGCTACACTATGACTTGTTAGAACTATTTTCGACATACTATACTATGACTTTTTGTGACTTTTTTCAACTTACGAGTTATGAGTTTTTAGGACTTTTTTCAACATACTGTAATATGACTTTAGGACTATTTTCGACATACTATACTGTGACTTTTTATGACATTTTCGACATACTATGATTTTTTATGACTTTTTTCGACATGCTGTAATGACTTTTTATGACTTCTTGAGATTTTCGACATACTATACTATGACTTTTTAGAACTTTTTTCGAAATACTCTAATATGACTTTTTATGAGTCTTTTTCGACATACTATACTATGACTTTTTATGACATACTGTATTATGACTTTTATGACATTTTCGACATACTATACTATGACTTCTTTCGATATTTTTCAACATACTACACTATGACTTTTTTTATGCCTTTTTTTGACATACTGTAATCTGAGTTTTTATGACTTTTTGACATTTTCGACATACTATACTATGATTTTTTTTGACTCATTTGCAATGAAATGATGCTGTTGCAAAGTAATACAACCAGCATCATTAAAGCATGAAGAACTCAAACATTTTTTCATCATGCTACACGATGACTTGTTAGAACTATTTTCGACATACTATACTATGAGTTTTTGTGACTTTTTTCAACTTACTATTCTATTACTTTTTATGACTTCTTGACATTTTTGACATACTATACTATGACTTTTTATGACTTTTTTTCTTCTTACTATACTATGACTTTTTTCGAGATTTTTCAACATACTGTAATATAACTTTTTGACATTTGACATTTTCGACATACTATACTATGACTTTTAGTGACTTTTTTCAACTTACTATACTATGATTTTTAATGACTTTTTTCGACATACTATACTATGACTTTTTATAACTTTTTTCGACATACTGTAATATGACTTTTTGACATTTTTGACTACTATACTATGACTTTTTTTGACATTTTTCAACATACTATACTATAACTTTTTATGACTTTTTTCGACATACTGTAAAATGACTTTTATGACTTTTTGACATTTTCAACATATTATACTATGACTTTTTAGAACTTTTTTGTAGTAGAATGTAGTGACTATTTTGTCCTGAGTTTGTTCTTTGTCACCTTGGTGTTGACTGGGGAAATCTTTGACGCTTGTTTTATTCCAATAAACCCAAGAAAAACATCCAAGAGAGTATTGTTGCATCAGTAGATGGTCTTTTATTCCAACATGAAAAATAGTACGGATCCTTTATCTTATAAATAAATTAAAAAGCAGACTGGATATTTTTAACTAAAGGAGCAGCGGTTCCTGTAGCAAGGTCAAAAAGCTGTGCGCTCCCAGTCAGCCACACCTCCACCCCGTCACCTTCCTATTTAATACCTTCTGACCTGTAGAGGGCACAACTTAAGAAGAATAGGCAAAACATCATTATAATAAATTCAAACAAAATAAATCGTTAAAGAATGGCTACTACACTGTATTATGACTTTTTATTACATTTTCGACATACTATACTATGACTTTTTTCGACATACTGTAGTATGACTTTTTATGACTTTTCGACATTTCTCAACATACGATACTATGACTTTTTATGACTTTTTTGACATACTATACTGTGACGTTTTATGACATTTTTGACATTTTTGACATACTATACTATGACTTTTTAGAACTGTTTTCGACATACTATACTATGAGTTTTTAGGACTTTTTTCAAAATACTATACTATTACTTTTTAGGACTTTTTTCGACATACTATACTATGACTTTTTATGACTTTTTTCGACATACTATACTGTGACTTTTTGTGACTTTTTTCAACTTACTATTCTATTACTTTTTAGGACTTTTCGACATTTTCGACATACTATACTATGACTTTTTATGACTTTTTTGACATACTGTAAAATGACTTTTTATGACTTTTTATGACTTTTTATGACTTCTTGACATTTTTGACATACTATACTATGACTTTTTTCGACATTTTTCAACATACTATACTGTGACTTTTTATGACTTTTTTCGACATACTGTAATATAACTTTTTGACATTTTCGACATTTTCGACATATTATACTATGACTTTTAGTGACTTTTTTCAACTTACTATACTATGACTTTTTATGACTTTTTGACATTTTCGACATACTATAGTATAACTTTTTTCGACATTTTTCAACATGCTATACTATAACTTTTTATGACTTTTTTGACATACTATACTATGACTTTTATGACATTTTCGACATACTGTAATATGACTTTTTATGACATTTTCGACATACTGTAATATGACTTTTTATGACATTTTCGACATACTATACTATGACTTTTATGACATTTTCGACATACTATACTATGACTTTTCGACATTTTTCGACATACTATATATGACTTTTTTGACTCATTTGCAATGAAATGATGCTGTTGCAAAATAATACAACCAGCATCATTAAAGCATGAAGAACTCAAACATTTTTTCATCATGCTACACGATGACTTTTTATGACTTTTCTTCGACATACTATACTATGACTTTTTGACTTTTTTGACATACTTTACTATGACTTTTTATGACTTTTTGACTTTTTTGACATACTATACTATGACTTTTTATGACTTTTTTTGACGTACTATACTATGACTTTTTTCAACATACTATACTACGAATTTTTTTACAGAGTCGAGCCAGTGTGAGTGGGAGAGTGCTTCAGTGGAAGCCAGAGTCAAGCCAGTGGGCCAGAGATCCAGCGTGTACCAGATGGCTATGTGGAAGTCGCATGTTAGTGCTTCGTTGTGCGTTGTTAAACGTTGTTGTTGTGTGAACCAGTGTTGTTTTATCTTGTTTGTATTTAGCTTTACAATATAATTAACTAATTTATGCTTGAACTGTTTTCGCCTTTTCCTTGGTTTTTCCCCGGGTGTATTTAATTGTTAAGGAGCTTGCACACTGCTCCAACAAACGGCAACAAACTCCAACAGTTGGGTCAGTGTGGGCTGGCCGTCTGTTTTTGTTGGATGGAGTTGGTAGAGTTTGACATGTCCAGTCTGGTCTGGTGGAGTTGGTAGAGGTTGACATGTCCAGTCTGGTCTGATCGAGTTGGTAGAGGTTGACATGTCCAGTCTGGTCTGGTGGAGTTGGTAGAGGTTGACATGTCCAGTCTGGTCTGGTGGAGTTGGTAGAGGTTGACATGTCCAGTCTGGTCTGATGGAGTTGGTAGAGGTTGACATGTCCAGTCTGGTCTGGTGGAACGAATTCCGAAATTCGAATATAATTCGAATATTAAAAAAATCAATACTATTCGAATGCTAAAATTACTATTCGAATATTCCATCCATCCATCCATCTTCGCCCGCTTATCCGGTCTCGGGTCGCGGGGGTAGCAGCTCCAGCAGAGGACCCCAAACTTCCCTTTCCCGAGCCACATTAACCAGCTCTGACTGGGGGATCCCGAGGCGTTCCCAGGCCAGGTTGGAGATATAATCCCTCCACCTAGTCCTGGGTCTTCCCCGAGGCCTCCTCCTAGCTGGATGTGCCTGGAACACCTCCCTAGGGAGGCGCCCAGGGGGCATCCTTACCAGATGCCCGAACCACCTCAACTGGCTCCTTTCGACGTGAAGGAGCAGCGGCTCTACTCCGAACTCCTCACGGATGACTGAGCTTCTCACCCTATCTCTAAGGGAGACGCCAGCCCCCCTCCTGAGGAAACCCATTTCGGCCGCTTGTACCCTGGATCTCGTTCTTTCGGTCATGACCCAGCCTTCATGACCATAGGTGAGGGTAGGAACGAAAACTGACCGGTAGATCGAGAGCTTTGCCTTCTGGCTCAGCTCTCTTTTCGTCACAACGGTGCGATAAATTGAATGTAATACCGCACCCGCTGCGCCGATTCTCCGACCAATCTCCCGCTCCATTGTCCCCTCACTCGCGAACAAGACTCCAAGGTACTTGAACTCCTTCACTTGGGGTAAGGACTCATTCCTTACCTGGAGAAGGCACTCCATCGGTTTCCTGCTGAGAACCATGGCCTCAGATTTAGAGGTGCTGATCCTCATCCCAGCCGCTTCACACTCGGCTGCGAACCGATCCAGTGAGTGCTGAAGGTCACAGGCCGATGATGCCATCAGGACCACATCATCTGCAAAAAGCAGCGATGAGATCCCCAGCCCACCGAACTGCAACCCCTCTCCACCCCGACTACGCCTCGATATCCTGTCCATAAATACTACAAACAGGATTGGTGACAAAGCGCATCCCTGGCGGAGGCCAACTCTCACCTGAAACGAGTCTGACTTACTGCAGAGAACCCGGACACAGCTCTCGCTTTGGTCGTACAGAGATTGGATGGCCCTGAGAAGGGACCCCCTCACCCCATACTCCCGCAGCACCTCCCACAGTATCTCCCGGGGGACCCAGTCATACGCCTTCTCCAGATCCACAAAGCACATGTAGACCGGTTGGGCATACTCCCAGGCTCCCTCCAGGATCCTTGCGAGAGTAAAGATCTGGTCCGTTGTTCCACGACCAGGACGGAATCCACATTGTTCCTCTTCAACCTGAGGTTCGACTATCGACCGAACCCTCCTTTCCAGCACCTTGGAGAAGACTTTACCAGGGAGGCTGAGAAGTGTGATACCCCTATAATTGGCACACACCCTCTGGTCCCCCTTTTTGAAAAGGGGAACCACCACCCCGGTCTGCCACTCCTTAGGCACCGTCCCAGACTTCCACACAATGTTGAAGAGGCGTGTCAACCAAGACAACCCCTCCACACCCAGAGCTTTAAGCATTTCTGGACGGATCTCATCAATCCCTGGGGCTTTGCCACTGTGGAGTTGTTTAACTACCTCAGCAACTTCCACCAGGGAAATTGACGACAATCCCCCATCATCCTCCAGCTCTGCCTCTACATAGAGGGCGTATTAGTCGGATTTAGGAGTTCCTCAAAGTGCTCCTTCCACCGCCCTATTACCTCCTCAGTTGAGGTCAACAGCGTCCCATCCTTACTGTACACAGCTTGGATGGTTCCCCGCTTCCCCCTCTTGAGGTGGCGAACGGTTTTCCAGAAGCACCTTGGTGCCGACCGAAAGTCTTTCTCCATGTCTTCTCCGAACCTCTCCCACACCCGCTGCTTTGCCTCTTTCACGGCAGAGGCTGCAGCCCTTCGGGCCCTTCGGTACCTTGCAACTGCCTCCGGAGTCCTCTGGGATAACATATCCCGGAAAGACTCCTTCTTCAGTCGGACGGCTTCCCTGACCACCGGTGTCCACCACGGTGTTCGTGGGTTACCGCCCCTTGAGGCACCTAAGACCCTAAGACCACAGCTCCTCGCCGCAGCTTCAGCAATGGAAACTTTGAACATTGTCCACTCGGGTTCAATGCCCCCAGCCTCCACAGGGATGCACGAAAAGCTCCGCCGGAGGTGTGAGTTGAAAGTCTGTCGGACAGGGGCCTCCTCCAGACGTTCCCAGTTCACCCGCACTACCCGTTTGGGCTTACCAGCTCTGTCCAGAGTCTTCCCCCACCCCCTGACCCAACTCACCACCAGATGGTGATCGGTTGACAACTCTGCCCCTCTCTTCACCCGAGTGTCCAAAACATACGGCCTCAGATCAGATGAAACGATTATAAAATCGATCATTGACCTTTGGCCTAGGGTGCTCTGGTACCAAGTACACTTATGAGCATCCCTATGTTCGAACATGGTGTTTGTTATAGACAATCCATGACTAGCACAGAAGTCCAACAACAAACAACCACTCTGGTTTAGATCAGGGAGGCCGTTCCTCCCAATCACGCCTCTCCATGTGTCTCCATC
This sequence comes from Sander lucioperca, assembly GCF_008315115.2. Lineage (NCBI taxonomy): Eukaryota > Metazoa > Chordata > Actinopteri > Perciformes > Percidae > Sander > Sander lucioperca. Next base: position 39,317,008 of record NC_050184.1, read on the forward strand.
ATTGCCCACGTGCGCATTGAAGTCCCCCAGCAGAACTATGGAGTCCCCCACTGGAGCCCCATACAGGACTCCACTCAAGGTCTCCAAGAAGGCCGAATACTCCGAACTCTTGTTTGGTGCATACGCACAAACAACAGTCAGAGTTTTCCCCCCCACAATCCGCAGGCGTAGGGAGGCGACCCTCTCGTCCACCGGGGTAAACTCCAACGTAGCGGAGCTCAGCCGGGGGCTTGTGAGTATCCCCACACCTGCCCGGTGCCTCACACCCTGGGCAACTCCGGAGAAGAAAAGAGTCCAACCCCTATCCAGGAGTATGGTTCCAGAACCGAGACTGTGCGTAGAGGTAAGCCCCACCAGATCCAACTGGTAGCGCTCCACCTCCCGCACCAGTTCCGGCTCCTTCCCCCACAGAGAGGTGACGTTCCACGTCCCCAGAGCCAGCGTCTGCTGCCCGGGTCTGATCCGTCGAGGCCCCTGACCTTCACTGCCACCCATGTGGCAGCGCACCCGACCCCAGCGGTTCCTCCCACAGGTGGTGGGCCCATGGGATGGAGAGATGGATGCCACGTAGCTTTTTCGGGCTGTCCATTTATGGCTGTCCATAAGCCTGTGTAATATCGTAAATATTAATAACAGGATGAATTTGAGCATTTAATATTCGAATATTATTCGAATATTAAATAAAATAACAAATGGAATTCGAATAGTATTATAAAGGAAGATTGACAGCCCTAGTCCAGTCTGGTCTGGTGGAGTTGTAGAATGTAAGGCCAATGTCGCCCATTAGTGTCCTCTACTCCTAGACACCATAGAGCCATTAAACCATACTATGACTTTTTATGATTTTTTTCGACATACTATACTATGACTTCTTATGACTTTTTGACATACTATCAGAGATGGGAAGTAACGAAGTACAAATACTTCGTTACTGTACTCAAGTAGATTTTTCAGATATTTTTACTTTACTATATTTTTTTGTGGCGACTTTTTACTTTTACTCCTTACATTTTAACATGAATATCGGTACTTTCTACTCCTTACATTTTACAAAATTGGCTCGTTACTTTAGTTTTGTACAAGAGGTAGTCATGTCGGAGAATAGCACAGACACGCGCCTCACCGCGAGCGGGCGCGCGCAACACACGGAGCAAAAAGAAAAAGAGACTAGTTGTCCGGAGGATAATCAGTTGAGATCGTGTGTGTGCGTCCTTAAGAACTGTAAGTCGTATAACTTATGTTGTCAGTTCATTTAAGCCTGTTGTTGTATTGGTCTATAGTTCTTGCAAATTTAAAGTAAGTTAGCTAGTGATTTTGTTGTTTGTGTTCTTCGCCTGTTACCTAGGTTGCACGTTGCTTGATCTTAATAAAGCATCAGAAGAGAGAAGTTGTCTCCATCCGTGTTTTAACAGACACACCTGGGGCGAAGTTGGAAACCAGAATCAGCTTTAAATACAGTCCAAATGTAGTCCTTACTAACACGTTTCAAATAATTTCAATGGAGTTACCGTATTTTTCGCGTCATCAATACCACATTCAATCTAATTGGATGGGAATATACTGTAGTACTCGACAGATTCGGCGGCATTCTGCATTCATTCGCGGCAAATCATTGCGGCTTGATGGTGGTAACGTTAGCACATAGTAGTATGGATGGCAACATGATTGAAAATGAAGAAATCAGCAGACAAGCAGCAAGACATCCTTGGCCTTATCTGAGAGAGATGTTTGAGATAGTAGGCATTCTGGCCAATGTGCTGCGCAACTCTTAAAGTATGGGGAACTTCTTAATTAATGTCTGTTTAGTAATTCATATTTTATCCTTTATTTTCTTTCCAGAAGCCATATTTGAGCACACACACATACATGTAGATTCCTTTAAATGTTAAGGGGAAGATTAAAAAAAGAGAAACTGGATCTGTGAATTCTCACAGAATCACAACTAAATTCATAAATAGCTACTCAGTCAGAATCTTATTAACCTGGAGTCCCAGTCTCTGTCACAATAATCATATATGTCATGTTTTAGGCATATTGGCAGACATCCATTTAAAATGTAGGCAATGGCATATAAAGAGCCTTTCTCCATGTCCACTGACGTTTCTCAGCTTGACCTCTAGTAACATTTGTGTGGTCCAGGTAGCTTTGCATAAAATATGGTTGTCATTCGCAAAGCTACTTTTACTTTTATACTTTAAGTAAATTTCCAAGCCTGTACTTTGTTACTTTTACTTGAGTGAATAAGTTAAATCAGTACTTCTACTTTTACCAGAGTATTTTTAACACAAGTATCTGTACTTCTACTTGAGTACGGGAAGTGAGTACTTTTGCCATCTCTGCATACTATACTATGACTTTTTATGACTTTTCGACATACCATACTATGACTTTTTATTTCTTTTTTCGACATACTATACTATGACTTTTTATTTCTTTTTTCGACATACTATACTATGACTTTTTATTTCTTTTTTCGACATACTACACTATGACTTTTTATTTCTTTTTTCGACATACTATACTATGACTTTTTATGGCTTTTTTTCAACATTATAATATTACTTTTTATGACTTTTTTCAACATACTATACTATGACGACTGCAGGTCAGTGTTTATTTTGTCGTGGTATAGTATAACCAGCTAACGCTAATCTGCATTTTTACCTTTTAAATAGAAACCAAAACAAACAACACTGCAGAAAACATGCATTTTGTTCTTCATAGTAAATATTTTATTGTTTTGAAGATGTGTGGTCTTCATTATACCGTCCTCTCCCCCCCCCACCCCACACGTCTGTTCTCACTGAAGAATAAAAGTCAAATGTTCTTTTCTGTTCACAAACTTGCAGTTCTACTAAAAGCAGCTCACTTAAAAAAAATCCAGTGTCTGTACTGAGCTAGTTACAGTGTTAAAAACAACCATAAATATATCACCATTAAACCATAATAATAATAATAATATATCACTTAAAAACTACAATATCCCAGATTTACAATAAAAACACTCAACTAGATTTAACTCACTTTACGTTCAAACAAAGAAAACGTTGCATGTCAATCTTTGTTTATATTTCCCTAAAACGACTAAAGTGAGTTGATGCCTGATTATTCTCCTAGCAGACACACATACAGTACATGTGCACAATTTAGCATTTTCTTATGACACTGAGAAGCTCATAGTCCTCCAACCAGGAAGTCTGTGATCCTTTGATTCTCTCTGCAGAACGGTTTTTAAACCATACGGTTCTCCATTTGGGTAGAAAATCTTTTGCAAATGTATAGAGAGCCAACGTCACGCCCTGCTACTTCCGGCCAATGGGACCTAGGTATCTTTTGGAAAAATATGAACAAGAGTCAATGGAGAGATAATTATTATTTTTTTTATCCCATTTGAATTGAGCTATGGATTACAAATATGATGTTCGTCAATTTAAAAGATAATTTTTCAACCGAAGAAAGTCTCAGTTTATTGTCAAGTATAAGACTGTGAAAATACGTCATTAGAAAGACTTCACACTTCAAAGTCGCATGGATGACGTCTCACTGTAACGTCACTGTAATGAGCAGATGATCTCGCTCGTTCTTTTGCTTATCTGCTGAAAACACTTGACTGGATAAAACACATCAGGTGAGATAACATTACATGTGTTGTGGAACAGAGCTAAGCTAGCTAGCGAGTGAGCAAGTTGAGCATCAAGCTAGGTGACGTAAATTGTGTGAGACGAGAGATGTAGTTCACTGAGCGGTTTCACACAAAACTAAGTGGTCATATGTGGTCAACTGATGAACATCATATGTGTAATCCATGGCTCAATTCAAACGGGATGAAAAAATAATTTGCCTCTCCCCATTCACTACCGTTCATATTTTTTCCGAATTAAGGTTCCATGAGGTCCATCGGAAGGGGCGTGACTTCGGCTGTCTGTTTGTTCCGAACCATAAAATACACCAGTTAATATGTAATAATAAATTGTTTTAACCCTTGTGTTGTCTTCGGGTCAAATTTGACCCGTTTTCAAAATGTTTATATCAGAAATATGAGTTTCTTGTTAATTACCTAATTTTTAATTACCCAAAAATAACACGGATGATTCCATGCAACGCGCTTCACAAGTACAACTAATGATCGGATCTCGACTCTGAAACGATGTTTTAGTCAATTTTTTAGCAAAAATTGAAATATTTCGAAACACTATCCTGACTGAAAGTTGACATATACCAGTCTGTGATGATCCTTCCTTTAATATTAGTCTAAATAATTCATAATTTTTTTTAACTCAATGATTAGGTATAATTTCTTATAAATGAGGTTTATTGACCATGAATTCCAAAAATAAGTGTAAAACTAATAATAAGTTGGTGTTAGTGATGTTTATACGTGGTAGTGAAAAGAAGTCTAAAACGTGAAAAAAACATTCAAAAACATTGAAAAAAACGCCAAAAGTGATTAAAAAAAACCCGTCAGAAAAAGTGTTGATTTTCAAGTTTTGGCGCCGGAGGACGACAGGTGCATGGTCCAATGGAAGACAACACAAGGGTTAATATCATACGAAATTGTTGATTTTCAAAGAATTTCCTTTTAAAATCTGCTGTGGAGTATCACTGACTTCCAGGTTGGTTTACAAAAAAACATAATTGCTCATTATCACCACACATTGTTTAAATAAAAGCGTCTATATTGTACACACTTGGGTCTCTTGTGCTTAAAGCGTAATCCTCGCCAAAGTGCAACCTAGGGTCTTTTTGTGAATGTACCCGAGTCAAACTTTAGTTTAAAAGCATATTTAGGACGGAATCCCCACTTTTAAGATTTACCGTATTCTCGTTTTTCGGTCAAATGGCCTTTTGAATGGGAGAGCTAGGGGCACTTTGATGCTAGCCTCAAAATAGCTATTATTAAAACACTAAGAAGGCTCGACACAACATGAGACTTTGCTCCAAGTATCACCAGGAGCTCTACACCTTAACTCCACCGGTGACCAAGATATACTATAACCAGGAGCTCTACACCTTAACTCCACCGGTGACCAAGATATACTATAACCAGGAGCTCTACACCTTAACTCCACCGGTGACCACAGGATATCCTAAATCTGTGGCTTACTTGTTTAGATATTGACTGGTTTTGACTGCCGAGGTGGTAGCAGCCGGAAACAACAAGAGCTACGGTGAGTTGTTAAAACCTTTCTTTTTAGTAAACTCTGTGAACACAAAAAATGTTCCCAATGCTTTCGTTAAGGTGTAGAGCTCCTGGTTATAGTATATCTTGGTCACCGGTGGAGTTAAGGTGTAGAGCTCCTGGTGATACTTGGAGCAAAGTCTCATGTTGTGTGGAGTTCCCCTAGCACTCCCATTCAAAAGACCATTTGACCCAAAAACGAGAATACGGTAAATCTTAAAAGTAGCACTTCCGTTCTAAATATGCTTTTAAACTAAAGTTTGACTCGGGTACATTCACAAAAAGACCCTAGGTTGCATTTTGGCGAGAATTACGCTTTAACAGCAACACATTTAAATGAACCAAACTAAACTTAGCTGAGATGCTAACATGTCTTTTATTTGTATACAGTCGAGGTGTTCACTCTGTCCATCAGGGACTGCAGATTTACTCACTCTGGATCAGCCAGACATTACAAAGTAAAAGACAGAAAATGTGCTTTAGTGTAAGGATGCACCGAATCCAGGATTGGGCTTCAGATCCGGCTGAATATTGGGCTTTTTGACGGGGTTGGGTTTCTGCCGAACTTTAGAATTTTTTCCCAGTGAACTGAACCCTACGCTTGCACTCCGCGCGCTACGCTGGTCGACGTAATGACGGCGCCGTTGATTACGGGAAGGTGTTTACGTAGGTGGAGCGTTCAATGCAGTAGGCTGTGAGAAAGTGAAAATGGAACTGGTGAGCAGAAAAAGTGTAGTTTGGCAGAACTTTCAGTTAAAAGAAGTCCAGCTACATGTTCAATCTGTAATGCTGATTAGTCTGGTGGTGGCGAGGACCCTAAACTATACACAACATCACCGCTGTTACAACATCTGGTATGAAACATCACGAGTTGTGATGAAGGAATCTACAGACAGCAGCCAAAATGCAGCAACTTCAGGTACGGCAAAGGAAGGACAGTCACTGTTTACTTCATTAATGAGTTGACTGTGTTCATGGACTGAGGATGGGACGAGGATTCAGCAGAATCTCAACCAGGGGATTCAGGATTCAGGCAAACCACAAAAATCTGGATTCGGTGCATCCCTAATTTAGTGAGATACATATCATAGCTGTCGTCTAGTGTTTTTATTTTTTATAAACATGTAAAGGATGTTCTCCTTTATATATATATATATATATATATATATATATGTATGTATGTATATCAGTCCAGCTGTATGGTTTCCAGAGGTGGACATCGTAATGACCAGTGAGTCCGTCCCTGTGTTTGATTGGTCTTCAGCAGTGCGTCTTCATGTTTTGTACATCTGGTGGTTTCCTCCCGCGGCGCTTGGAGGCAGCGATTGGCTGGCTCCTGATTGGACGTCAAATCCCATCCTCTGTCTCCTCTTCCTCTGCTCGGTCATCTAGAGGAACACAGGAAGTACAGGACGCAGGTTTGGTTTTTAACATCCCCCATCAGGCGAAGTGAGAAAAACATCCTTACTTTTGGAAACATATCGATGTCAAAGCGGCTCTAAACTGTATATCAAAATATAATATGTCAAAAAAAGTCATAGTATAGTATGTCCAGGTTTGCCTTGGACCAGCTCTTATGCTGCTATAGGTGTACTGTGTGTGTGTGTGTGTGTGTGTGTGTACTGCGTATTTACTGTGTGTACTGTGTATGTACTATGTGTATATATGTGTGTACTCTGTGTGTGTACTGTGTGTATGTGTGTGTGTGTGTGTACTGTGTATGTACTATGTGTACATATGTGTGTGTGTGTACTCTGTATGTGTACTGTGTATGCACTGTGTGTACTGTGTGTGTACTGTGTATGTACAGTGTGTACTATGTGTATATATGTAAATGTACTGTGTGTACTATATGTAAATATGTGTGTACTGTGTGTACTATATGTATATATGTGTATTACCTGCTCTTTGAGCTCGGTCAGCTGCGTGGTCAGCGTCAGCACCACCTTCATGGTCATGGCCAGTTTGTCCTGTAACATCCTCATCTCGTTCTGCTCGCCGTCGCTGTCCGTCACCACCAGAGACATCGCCTGCATCCGGGGAAACCAGTCCAGGTTGTTGTTCTGAAACACAAGACAGGTCCGAGTTTTAACCCCCCTCCCAACAATAAGTAGTACCAATGGATTCCTTAAGCCAGTGTTTCTCAAATGGTGGTACGTGTACCCCTAGGGGTACTTTGGAGGACTGCAGGGGGTACGTGTCCCTCTAGGGGTACTCTGGAGGACTGCAGGGGGTACGTGTCCCCCTATGGGTACTTTGGAGTACTGCAGGGGTACGTGTCCCCCTAGTGGTACTTTGGAGGACTGCAGGATTCATACCTGGAACCTGTCCAGTACCACCACAGTCTGATCTGCTGCCACTGAGCAGCTCCACTGGAGCAGTTGGAGGTTAAGGGCCTTGCTCAAGGGCAGTGGTGGTGATGAGGGAGGGCTAACGTGCATACACGATTTTATCCTGCTGGTCTGGGGATTGAACCGGCGACCTTCCGGTGCCAA
>NC_050184.1:39329681-39332181 GCF_008315115.2 Sander lucioperca
CACACACACACACACACACACACACACACACGCATACATACAGATACACACACACAAATACAGACACACACACACACACACACACACACACACACACAGATACACATAGATACACACACACAGACACACAGATACGCACATGCACACACACATACACACACACACACACAGATGCACACAGATACACACACACACACACACACACACACACACACAAGGCGGTTACTACACCAGGAGAAACAGATGCTTCAGAGAGGACGCGGTGCGTTCACAGGTCGCGTGTTTACCAGGATGCTGTAGAAGAGCTCATGCACGAAGAGTCCCAGCGTGGAGGTCAGGACGTAGGCCAGGTGGTACAGGAACTCCACATCCATCACCATGGCTTTGTATCCCATAATGAACGTCCCGTTGTTGCCCACAAAACTCACTACAAACACCACCTTATTGATCAGCTGGAGGGGAACAGACACACGTTAACACCACAGACCACCACTATTTCATCACATCAGATCAATATGAAGACACAAGAATGCATCCCGGGAACTTAAACCAGTTTTTTGATTTTATTTAGTAAACTGTTGCTTTCCACGCAGCCCCTAACCGGCAACTTCTACTGGATGCGGAACGTCTCCAGAACTTCGGCGGAGTCATTAGGTTTCCATTAAAGTCAGTGTGTGTATTTCCACTGACTGCAGAACGTCTGCGTCCCGACTCCGTCCCAGCTCCGGCGGTCCCAGCCCTCCGGAGCAGATACCAGAGCTTCTATTGTTGCCGGACGCCGGAGAGCTCCGCAGCAATTCAGCACACGGCAGATAGTGGGGACAGGAAGTCCAGCACAGAAACAAAATAAAAATCTGGTTAATTTTCAAAATAAAATCCAGCGTGCTCACGGTGGATCATATTTCCCTGCACTACACCTTGAAAACACAGCTCAGAGTAGTTTCCCCTCTACTCCTCTGGATGGAAACTAACTGCTGGTGGTTTTGTGGTTCTATTCTACGTGAATTCGTGAGATCTCGTGGGTCCTCGTGACTACAGCTGTCAGTCATGGCCGCAGCCGTGCCGCAACAAATCCAGACCTGGTGGGTATTGACGGACGGCGGAGCACGCAGCCGTTCAGCAGCGCAGCCGGTCTGCAGACGTTCTGCATCCAGTGGAAATCCACAGTAAGGCAACATAGGGACTATTTTTTCTCAAAATACTTTCTGGTACTCAAGAGATACCAATCTAAGGGTAGTAAAATACTGCTAAAGTACAAACATTAGTCAGTCCTTCCAGAAAAATGCAGAGTTTTTTTGTGATTGTTTTGGGCAGTAATCCTTGATTATTCGGCACGTTTTCTTAAAAAATGTGATGGAATATGCGGGATATTTATGCAATTTTATGCGATGAAATTGCGGGAACTTGCAAAAACTGCGGTTTCATCGTGGCTTCATCGCGGGGTTTGCAGCATTTCGATGATGTTCACGTCACGTAATTACGTCACTTCATAACGTTCCCATGGCAACAGGGGAAAATGGCGTGTGTGAAGTAAACGCAATGTTTTTCAACTTTCTGCTAAGATATATGGGACTTTTTTGCAACGAAAATGGGATGAAATCATCCCCGCATATTTTGCGCAGAAATCGGCAATTTATGCGGCGAAAGTGCGGCGTATTTGAAAAAATGCGGCCCCCGAAATAAATATGCAGACTTTGGCTGATTATGCGTTGAATTATGAGATCACATAATCACGTTTTTCTGGAGGGACTGATTATGTGGCTAAAGTTAACATTTCACAGCATGAAATCAGTCAAAAGTGACCATATGTTGATGACAATATCAGGGACATGGTTTTCAGGAAGATGAATTCCTCCTCTTCGGCAGCCGTTCTGACTGACACCAGACTGATGTCATGACACGCAATTTCGTATGTCATTACTGGCGTGTTATCAAGACACATACTCGCTTTTTAGCGTGTTTATCAACGCCGTTTGGCCTCCATTGACTTACATTACCTTGTGATTGTGTGTGAGCTGACGCCGTAGCGAGCAGTATGTTCCCAAACTCAACCGTCGCTTTCTTCTTGCGATAACACACCAAGTGACGTGTATGTTTACGTCTGCTGTATACAGCGTAGACATCCATGCGGATAGCTCAAAATGCGTACATACAACACGCCACTTGGCTTAAGAATGGGCGTGTATGTTTATGCGAAGTCATGATGTCGTGTTGCTGATTGGTTTCTTGTGCGCACAAGATACTTTGGCGTGCTCACGTGAAAACTTTCTCCAGCCCAGTGTCCCTTTAGGGGCTCCACAGTTTTATTTTGATTATAAAATGGATTCAAATGCAAACTACAGTCTGAATTGTAAACATGTTGCTCTGATTAAATACTGTGAGCCAATAAAATCAATCTGTAGAACGAAGAACACGCCAGAGAGCCTACAGAACAATCAGCACACAGACACACATTAATACAAAGACTAATCACAGGGGGGTTAAGAATCATCAAGTCAAA
>NC_050184.1:39337181-39379681 GCF_008315115.2 Sander lucioperca
ACACAGATACACAGACACACACACACACACACACACACACACACACACATAGAGACACACACACACACACAGAGAGAGACACAGACACACAGACACACACGCACGCACACACACACACACACACACACACACACACACACACATATATACACACACACACACACACACACACACACACACACACACAGAGAGAGAGACACACACACACACACACACACACACAGCATCATAATGACATAAGTTCTTTATGTATGATCTGCTCTATCTTTTCCAACGGTTTAGACACAGATATGGAGATAATAACGGTCCAAAATGATGGGGGAAAAAAACACAAAACTACCACAGAGACCCAAAACACAAAATCCCAGAAAGAGACCCAACATGTGTGGGGGTAATTGCAGTTTTTTTAAATTGAAAAAACATAACATTTTCATGAAGAAAGTACCCTCAATTCCCCCGCCAAATACGGACACCGAGATCGTCCACAAAGCTAGTACAGGGATAACACAGAGGTTAGAGGGCGGGAGAGTTTACCATGGAGGAGATCCCCTCCTCCCCCTCTTTGCTGTTCTTCTGAGGCTTCAGGAGGTTCTGCAGGACTTTGTTGTGTCGGGCCAGCTGCAAACAAACAAAAAAGAAGACTCAACTCCAAACTAGGCATTGATGCTTTCTATACTCAATTTTTTGTATAACTCATTTTGTTCAATCCTTTTGGTTTAACATGAAACTGTGAAAAATCGCTATCACCAGACTCTATGTAAATAATCACTACTTTTATCATCGTAAAACACACTTCATTCAAAGTGGACAGAAACTAAATAAAACTATCAAAAGCCGTCTTGGTTCATCTTCCCACTGTTCCAACAATCACCACTCTGGTTTGGTTGAAATAAAGCCTTAATTCACCCATTTACATGTGGAAATATGCTGGCTCTATACACACTAAAAGTCCTGATTATTTACATGGAGTCTGGTGGAAATATGCTGGCTCTATACACACTAAAAGTCCTGATTATTTACATGGAGTCTGGTGGAAATATGCTGGCTCTATACACACTAAAAGTCCTGATTATTTACATGGAGTCTGGTGGAAATATGCTGGCTCTATACACACTAAAAGTCCTGATTATTTACATGGAGTCTGGTGGAAATATGCTGGCTCTATACACACTAAAAGTCCTGATTATTTACATGGAGTCTGGTGGAAATATGCTGGCTCTATACACACTAAAAGTCCTGATTATTTACATGGAGTCTGGTGGAAATATGCTGGCTCTATACACACTAAAAGTCCTGATTATTTACATGGAGTCTGGTGGAAATATGCTGGCTCTATACACGCTAAAAGTCCTGATTATTTACATGGAGTCTGGTGGGTTTGGTGATGGTGATTTCGGGGCTGTTTCATGTTAAACTAAAAGGATCTTACTCTTTAACTAAAAGGTCTATCTCTGTAGGGATCCATCCCATAATGTTGTCAGACACTTAGAATAATAATTTGAGTCTGTCAGCAGCAACAACAGAACTGAAAAGCTGAACATCAGTCCTGTAGGGTTACATTACAGCTGATGGTTAGAGCGCTCAATACTGATTTTAGTTCACATTAGTCACTTAGAATCAAAAACATGATTAAGTATGGTCCAGGTTGAAAAAAACTAAATTACCCTTTAATAACGCGACAGTATGTCTTATTCAATCAATCGCTGGAATAATTGACTACTAAAATAATCGATAGCTGCAGCCCTACTCCAAACACTGACAGAGGAGAGTGGGACCTCCTCTCAGCCAATAGCTGAGCACAGAGGATCCAGGCAACCAATGAGGAGCTTGTGTTTAGTCACCTGCTGAGCCAGGATGTAGATGTTGTGTCCCACCTCCCGGGGAGAAACCTCCACGCCCTCACACTCACTCTCCTGCTGGTAGGCCTTCTTTATCACTTCCACCTGCACACACACATACACACACACACACACACACACACACACGCGCGAGCGCGCACACACACGCACACACACACACACACACACACACACACACACACAGACAGACACACACACACACACACACACACACACACACACAGACAGACACACACACACACACACACACACGCACACACACACACACACACACACACACACACACACACACACACACACAGACACACAGACACACACACCGTTCCATTACTGCTGACCATCAGTAACTTGAGATATCTGAAATAAAGTCCGTTGAACGGGTCTGACCAGTTCTCGGGGTCGCAGGTTGAACAGGATCCTCTCGGCGTTCTCGCTGTCATGGCGACTCTCCATCAGAGCCAATAGCAGCTTGGAGGCGTTGTCCTGGCAACCGGGAAGAAAAGAGCAGCGGTCAAATCAGATTTTAAACCTCTACTTGTATTTTCTTTACATCGTAATTTTCCTAATTCATTTACAAATCAGTTTTCCCATTCAGAAAGTTGAAGTAGCTTTCTGTTTTTTCGTGAAAACCACGAAGTGAGTCGGAGGGGGGGGGATGCAACGCTACCAAGCCACGCCCGAGCGGACCAATCACAGCCGTTATGGGCTGAGTCGCCGTGGCGTTTAGTTACATTTCTGGAGAGGTCACGTCAGGCTACGTATGTAGGGTCGGTGTCTCCACGGGTACGTACTTAGGTACCTAGGTTCCTACGTAGGTACGTAGGTACCTGTAACGCAGAAGCATAAATCACGCTTACAGCAACATTCTTCCAACTACTGCCCTCTGGAAAGAGAGTTCAAGGTCTCAGGGGCCAAACATCCCGCTTTAGTAACAGTACCTACCCCGCCACTATTAAGCGTGAATTATACTAGCCGCAGCCCAGCTGGCGCACGCAAATGTGACGTCATGAGAGCGCCGTAACTGTTTATACTGGCGCGTGGTGGTCGTGACACTAGCTGCAGTCTTCTCCTGAACAGAGGTGGCGCTAATGAGGAAAGGCTACCGACGTTGCTCTTTCTACGGACTAGAAGAAGAAGAAAAAGGTAAACAACGGCAGAACTGGCAGCAGCGTTGACGTCAATGCTTCGATCTGATTGGATGAGGTACTTGGTGGGATCAAGCCTTTCATTCACCATAAAGATCTCATCTTAACCCAGTAAGTTTACCAGAGAGACCTGCAGTCACTCTGAGAGTCCTGGCATCACGTTACCCTTGAGCTCGTTCAGGATTCCTGTTTCCCCTTTGTCGCACGCTGCTGAAAACCTCGGCTCGCGCGCTATAAATCCGGGCGTGCCGGCAAGATCACGATGGTGCGCGCCAGGTTGGGAACAGCCAGTATAATTAACGCTTTAGGCTCCTTAATGCTCAGGCACCTTGCAGAGTAAAGCTGGACTAAATGCCCTTTATAGACTGAATCAGACAACTTCATGGGAAGGTGCAATAGCAGAAGGTCTCTACAGCTTTGAATGATTGTCTATGTGATTGTCTTCTATGTACTGTATGTTCCTGTGTATGTATTGCCTTTTATTTTAACCTGATTGGCACCAAGACAAATTCCAATCATCTGTGTTGACATGGCCATACAGTATGAACTGTACCTTCAGCTGGAGCACCATCTCCATCTGGTAGCGACACAGAGGACTGATGTCATTCAGGATCAGGGCTGTGATGATGTCGATGCCGTTGGACTCGTGGGTCACGATGCACGTCTGAAACACACACACACACACAGAGAGCATCACAGCGGACCCTACACACACCCTGGCCATATCCTTGTTGACACCCTACCCTCAGGCAGGCTTAGGGTCATGACGGCGCGGACAAACCGCATGAGAAATAGTTTTTTCCCAGGGCCATAAATGAGCTGCTGAAAGGCCTTAGTGGTCCCCTAATACTGTATCTGAAGTCTCTTTATATAGACCTTAGTGGTCCCCTAATACTGTATCTGAAGTCTCTTTATATAGACCTTAGTGGTCCCCTAATACTGGATCTGAATGGCAGCTACAGACCGCTTAACGTCCCGCTGTTGGAATACAGACTGTTAGAATATATTTTGTGAAAGTGTTAAGAAAAGGCTTTAGAGTTCATGGTGCTGACCTCAGTGCCTCTGTTTCCCTGGGTTATGAGAGGCCATCTAGTTTTACAGTGATTAGACATTATAAAGGGAGGGTGAGAAAGATTCTCTCTGATCAGGGGAGGGAATGAGGCAAACAATGGTCAGCACTATGCAAGCGCGGGATTTGTGACACTGTATGGAAATGACCTGGCTCTCATGAAAACTCCTTAAAGTTTGCTGGAGATTAAAACACAGGTGTTCAAAATCCAACAATAGCGGCTTGCTTCTTCTGAGCTGAGAACTGGAAGTCAAGATCATGTTTTTATACAGTGTTACAGATCAGTCAGGAGCCAGCTGGAGCCAGAAGATCTGGACTGGATCCAAACTGATGAGGGCACCACCAGGGACGGGACAGAAATGGATAAATAGACAGTATCTTAACTTACTAGCACCTGATACTAGGGGAGACTCTGTCGGTCCGTTAGGAGATAGAGACTCTACCTTTGTGTATCAGATCCATGTACATGTACTTGTATTCTGCAATATCATTCACTAAACTTGTTATTAACTTTAACTGGACCAATCCTGGTCTTGATTTGATTCCTGAGTTTTATTTCTCTGATCTACCAGTAAACGAACACAAACAGTGACCAAAGAATTGGAGTCAGATTAAGTCTGGCCTTTTTAGTGCCAGACCGGTCAAATCGGTCACATTTTAAATTAAAATCCTACAAGACACACTTTACACCGTTTAGCTGTCAGCATTTTAACCATTGTGTTTAATCCAGCTGCTAGCTAACGGTAGGCTAACGTTACCTGCTGCCAAGTGAAGTGTTAACTAGCTTCTGTTGCCTCTAACGTCTAGAGAGCAGCGCAAAAGGCTTTTAATTGCACTGAAATGAGGCACCGAAATCTGCGTTGCAATTCGGTCCGGTAGACACCGGTCGTTTCGGCACCGGTGCCATATTAGCACCGGGTTTCGGTACCCAACCCTAACTGTTGCTGACACTGTCACTTTTTATCTTTCCATCTTTATGCTGCTTAGTGAGTGATGGATGTCATCTTAATTTTGTTGTGTAGTGATATGCAATGACAATGAACAGTCTATCTATGTTCAGGAAGCATCTCCCCGGCTGTACACCTGGCTGCCGGGCGTACCTGGTTCTCCTGGCAGGGGCCCTGGCAGTACTCGGTGAGCGTCTCCAGCGTCTGCGTGATCAGGTGGACGTTTGATTCGTTGATGTAGAGGCCCAGCAGGCCCAGGCCCCCGGTGGTGCTCCCACACATGATGTCCAGGAACTGAAGAGTCTCACATACCAAGTTGTAGTTGGTCTTGTTGTTCTGACAGCGCAGGAAGTTCTGGAAACACACACACACACACACACACACACACACACACACACACACACACACAGACACACACACACACACACACACACACACACACACACACACAGACACACACACACACACACACACACACAGAGACACACACACACACACATGTGATGTTGGGCTGTGTAGTTGGGTTGTGTAGTGTGTGATGTTGGGTTGTGTAGGGTGTGCGGTGCAGGTGAGCGGTGCAGGTGAGCGGTGCAGGTGTGCGGTGCAGGTGAGCGGTGCAGGTGTGCGGTGCAGGTGTGCGGTGCAGGTGAGCGGTGCAGGTGAGCGGTGCAGGTGTGCGGTGCAGGTGTGCGGTGCAGGTGAGCGGTGCAGGTGTGCGGTGCAGGTGTGCGGTGCAGGTGAGCGGTGCAGGTGTGCGGTGCAGGTGAGCGGTGCAGGTGTGCGGTGCAGGTGTGCGGTGCAGGTGAGCGGTGCAGGTGAGCGGTGCAGGTGTGCGGTGCAGGTGAGCGGTGCAGGTGTGCGGTGCAGGTGTGCGGTGCAGGTGAGCGGTGCAGGTGTGCGGTGCAGGTGAGCGGTGCAGGTGTGCGGTGCAGGTGTGCGGTGCAGGTGAGCGGTGCAGGTGAGCGGTGCAGGTGTGCGGTGCAGGTGAGCGGTGCAGGTGTGCGGTGCAGGTGAGCGGTGCAGGTGTGCGGTGCAGGTGAGCGGTGCAGGTGTGCGTGGGTACAGACCTGTAGGTCCTGGTTGTGGTTCTCACAGAGCAGCTGCAGGAAGCGGAGGATGGGCTTCATGATGATCACGGCTGGGCCCATCTCCGCCTCCACCTCCCGCTGCTCGGCCGCCGCTGGCTGCACCGTTACCGGGGCGATGGACGGGCCCGGGACCAGCATCGGCAGACCCCCGCTACCAGGAAGTATTAACGCTGCAGAGCCGCCTACACACACAGGGAGGGGGGGTAATTTTTTGAATTACAACTTTATCATCTAAATATTGTAGCTGTGTCCCTGATACCCAAGGGGGTAAGCTCTCTCCACAACCCGTAGCTCCTATGGCGCCATTTTGATGCTACCAAGCCATCACCTCCCGTTAGCATCCCATTGACTGTCATTCATTTTGACGTCACTTTGACAGAGAATAACTTTACATCTGAAGAGTTTAAAGACTCTATTTGTCCATTGTTTATTTCTAAAGAAACACGACAATGTATAAAAGGCTCCATTACCTTGTACCTCACGTTATGGCTCCGTAGCAGACGTTTTTATAAAAATAGGCTAACGATTGGGTCATAACCACGAGACTTACTGTCTCATAGTAGAGGAATTACTGTATAGTACAGGAGAAGCTCTCAGGCAGTTTTGTCTCACATTAGCTGTTTAAGTGTAATTACTAATGTTAACTATCATTTTAGTGATCAATAATTAGCCTGTGTCTATGTTATCTCCTTACATATACCTACGCTCTCCGTCTCTGCTAGATTGGGAATGATTGAGATTTCTCTTGGCACAGCTACCAGAAGACTTCCAACTTTCAGACAGGTTGCTCACGTCACATCTACGTCTTCAAGCTCAGTTGGAGGCTGCTCAGTAACGCTCAGCCATCACCGGGAAAGAGACTTCACTGGTCTCCGTTCAGAAACACGGGATCTGTTGCTCCATTATATATACTGTCTATGCTAATACTGCCTCATAATTCTCAACTTTCTTAAAAAAAACTCTCCCAGAACAGAGAGACAATATGAGAAAGTGACGACATAAAGCAAGACAATATATGGACAAACAGTATGAGAGGTTGTGATTGGTTGTGACTGGTTGTGATTGGTTGTGATTGGTTGTGATTGGTTCTGACCGTGGTCCAGCTCCTTCTCGCTGGCTCTGTGTGTCATCTCGCCGACGTTGACCGACACCGTGGCTTTGATGTCCGTCTGAGCCTCTTTCATCCGGTCGTGAAGAACCTTGAAGAACTTCTCCGACTTGTTGTCGCCCATCATCAGTTTGTAGAAGGAGTTCTGAAAGGAGAAAACACACACACACACACACACACACACACACACACACACAGAGACACACACACACACACACACACACACACAGAGACACACAGAGACACACACACACACACACACACACACAGAGACACACACACACACACACACACACACACACACAGAGACACACACACACACACACACACACACACACACACACACACACACACACACACAGAGACACACAGACACACACACACACACACACACACACACAGAGACACACACACACACAGACACACACACACACACACACACAGACACACACACACACACACACACACACACACACACACACACACACAGACACACACACACACACACACACACACACACACACACACACACACAGATATTGTATTGTGAGCACTACTGACCATATTGTATTATATATATATATATATATACACTCAACAAAATTATAAACACATCACTTCATCGCTATCATTTTTCATGAGCTGAACTCAAAGATCTAAGACTTTTTCTATGTACACAAAAGGTTATTTCTCTCAAATATTGTTCACTAATCTGTCTCAATCTGTTAGTGAGCACGAGATAATCCATCCTCCTCACAGGTGTGGCATATCAAGATGCTGATTAGACAGCAGGATTATTGCACAGGTGTTCCTTAGGCTGGACACAATCAAAGGCCACTCTAAAATGTGTAGTTTTACTGTATTGGGGGGGTCCACCCCCTCCAGCCACACCTGTGAGGAGGATGGATTATCTCGTGCTCACTAACAGATTGAGACAGATTAGTGAACAATATTTGAGAGAAATAACCTTTTGTGTACGTAGAAAAAGTCTTAGATCTTTGAGTTCAGCTCATGAAAAATGGGCTGAACTGAAAAGCCCCCCCCTTCACCTGTATCTCGGTGCCCCCCCTTCACCTGTATCTCTGTGACCCCCCCTCACCTGTATCTCGGTGCCCCCCCTCACCTGTATCTCTGTGGTGCCCCCCCTCACCTGTATCTCGGTGGTGCCCCCCCCTCACCTGTATCTCTGTGACCCCCCCCTCACCTGTATCTCGGTGGTGCCCCCCCTCACCTGTATCTCTGTGGTGCCCCCCCCTCACCTGTATCTCTGTGGTGCCCCCCCCTCACCTGTATCTCTGTGTTGCCCCCCTCCAGGAGGCAGATGGCCAGCTGGATGCTCTCCTGGAAGATCTTGTCGTTCTTGCTGCTCATCACCAGATCGGTGAACAGTTTGGTTCCTCCCTCTCGGTCCAGACGGCACTGAACCGCCGCCACGGCCGTCCAGTCGCGCTCCTGCTCCGCGCCTGCAGAGCCAATCAGAACAGCCGGGTTAGAAGGGACAAACCAATCAGAACAGCCGGGTTAGAAGGGACAAACCAATCAGAGACACACAAAAACAAACAAAAAAGCCCAAAAAGTCCTGGGGCCTGTTTCACAAAACCAAGATAAGGGATTAAGCCGTGATTTATCAGTTATCCTGGATGATTTAAGCCTTGACTCGGTTTCACGAAAGTGGAGGCACATAAATCACCATGGAGATTTATTATGTACAGCTAGCCTGCTCCCGACCAGGCTAACAGCCAGGCTAACAGCTAGCCTGCTCCTGACCAGGCTAACAGCCAGGCTAACAGCTAGCCTGCTCCTGACCAGGCTAACAGCCAGGCTAACAGCTAGCCTGCTCCTGACCAGGCTAACAGCCAGGATTTATTTAATCCTGGAGCCTTTTCTGATCACCCAGCAGTGGTTTTACCCTGTTGTTATCAGCCTGGATTAAAATACAACAGGTGCATATTGCTGTTCATTTAAGTACTGTTATTATTTAAAGTTTTAAATTATAATTATTCATGTGACAGTCATTGTTCCTGTTATATTGCTGTATGAAGACTGCTGTTCATATTGTTGTTAGAAGTTTGATGAATATATTGTTGAGATAATTAGAAAAGGCTGATAACATTTCAAATGTGTTTTAAATGAAGTCTGTTACTAAGGGAAACACATACAACGCTGTACATTTCTATAGTTGACCAATGCAATTGGTCAACCCTCAATCGAATTATTTTAGTTGATTTTTTTTTTTTTTAATTCTTTAACAATAACGATCATGTTTGCATTGTATTTGGCATTCTTAGCACACAAATTGTGTTGTCCAGTAAACTGGGACTATAATTTGGGAGGATTGTACAATTTAAAGAACATATCCTAATTGTACAATCCTCCCAAATTATAGTCTTAGTTCACTGGACCAGTAACTATCTAGTGATGTAGGCTACTGTACATTCATGTAACAACAGGGAGAGGACACCTCAATGGTTTTTGACCTTATGTTTAGCTGGGGGGGGGAAATAACTGGTGAATATACTCTGTTCCATTCATGTTTACAGTATGCATGGGATTTATCACTTAATTATCTTTATAGTTTCTAGATTTTAGAGTCCAATTTCTTCAGTGTCTTTATTTTCTATGTTCATAAATACAAGGGTGCAAGGAATATAATATGTAGAGAAGGAAACTCGTCCAGCATAGCAGGCAGATAATAGCGGACCGACTGAATGATAGTCTAAAAATATACATTGATGAACTACTGCTCTTGAAACCATTCAATGAGTCACTGTCATCTGCAAAAGCCAACAGTTGTACACTTTGCATTAAAAGCGAGCAGTGGAAGTTAATATGACTTAGGAAATGTATATTTTAGCCCATGAGAGAGAGAGAGAGAGAGAGAGAGTGAAAGAGATATTTACGGATCATAATCTAGTGTTGTAGAAAATTGATCTTCATGGTAAATTTCCTGAGTAACATTATCTTCTGCTCACTTTTAAGGCAAAGAGTACAACTGTTAATTTGTGCAAATGATTAGTAGCCTAATCCTTGAATAGTATGATTATGACGGTTCCAGTTCAGAGCAGAGATCAGTTAATGTCTAGGTAATATTTAGGCTGCTTACACATTCAGTCGGTCCGTGATCGTCTGCTACGCTTTCTCTCACTGTTTCATTACAGCGGCCGTGTGTTTCTTTTCTTTTTATACAAATAATGTGTTTCACGTCATCATACTTCCACAAGAAGCTGCTGCTCACTCTGTATAAAGTATGAACAATGATTATTCTCCATTTTAGCATCCAGCCTGGCTCCACCTAGTCTCTCCTCCTCAGTCTGACCTAGTCTCTCCTCCTCAGCCTGTCTTGGCCTTCGTGAAACGCACCAAGCCAGGATGCACAGATTAGACTAGGTCAAGCCTCGCTTTATCAGTTATCCTGGATTTATATATTCTGCTTTTGTGAAACAGGCCCCTGATATAATGTTATAAAGTTATCTGCAGCTCCACACCTGAATAAACAGATTAATACAACCAGGTTAAAAGGAGAAATACATCTGATTTACACAAAAACACACACACACACACACACACACACACACACACACAGACACACACACACACACACACACACACACACATACACACACACACACAGACACACACAGAGACAAACAAACACACACACACACACAGAGACACACAAACACACACACACGGTGACACACACACACACACACACACACACACACACACACACACACACACACACACACACAAACACACGATTGTTTCACTATCTTTGTGGGGACCTGTCATTGATATAATGCATTCCCTAGCCGCTTACCCTAACCTTAACCATCACCACTAAATGCCTAACCTTAACCCTTACCCTCACCCTAACCATAACCTAATTCTAACCCTAATCCTAAAACCAAGTCTTAACCCTCAAACACACCTTTAACCTTGGGGGGTCCAGCATTTTGGCCCCACAAAGCTGTCGGGACCCCACAAGTATACTGGACTCCCGGTTTTTGGACCCCACAAATATAGCTAAACAAGCCCACACACACACACACACACACACACACACACACACACACACACACACACACACACACACATTTTTTGTATGATAAAACAGGTAAACTAGTGTGATGTCAGCATGTTAAATATGAATATTTTCTACTTTCTGCTCTCTTCTGGGACAATAGACTAAATATCTTTGATGACGTCATCGTGATTCACATTTTTCACCATTTCGTGACATTTGAGAGCCTGCAGAAGAAAAGGAATAACTCAACAGTTTCAGTCTGATTTGACTCAGATATCTTCTCCCCTGTTGGCTGATTGAGTTCCTCCGATTCTCTGACTTTTAGTTGAGTGTCTCCTGATTAATTAGGGCTGGCAGCCTTTTGTCTTGCAGCTGCGTGTTAAAACAGAGCATTTTGAGTCTGGTCTCTGTGAGAGAGAGCTTTTGTTTAGAGGCCAGATTAGCTCCAGCAGAGTTCACACTTCATTTAAACAAAGGAGCGTCCGAGCCGGCTCCAGCAGAGATTCACACCTCGTTATAACAAAGGAGCTCCTCAATAGTCCGAGCACACGGTGGTGGCTCTATATGCACATCTCCTCTGGTAGATTTGGGAGTGAAAGAACTCGGAGCTTTTGTTATTCTGATGCTTTCAGCTCCCTTTGTGTTTCAGGGTTTCTGCAGCTTTCACCAAGTCAAATTCAAGACTTTTTAAGACATTTTTTAAAGGCCATTGTGAATGGAATTTAAGACCTACCTCACAACATAAAAAATACAAAAATAGCAGTCAGATTTCAGAATTATGAAACATCGTCTGAAAACAATTCTCTGGTTTCCTAAATTCGTCTAGTCGCCGTGAACACACGTTGGAAAGAGCTGCAGGAATTTAGGACTTCTTAACCTTCGCGTTGACTGTGCAACGTTTGGTTTTTCTGGGTCAGAATTTAAAATTCTAACTTTATGGTCATCAGAGAGGAGAGAGATGTGATAATGCTGACACACAAAAACAAACAAAAAAGTCATAAAAAGTCATAGTATAGTATGTCAAAAAAAGCCCAAAAAGTCCTGATATAATGTTATAAAGTTATCTGCTGCTCCACGCCTGAATAAACAGATTAATACAACCAAGTTAAAAGGAGAAATACATCTGATTGGTTGTTACACTGTTTACACAAAAACAAAGATACACACACACACACACACAGTGACATACACACAAATGCACACGTACAGACACACAAACACACACACACAGACACACACAGAGACAGACAGACAGACACACACACACACACACTCAATTTCATATATATATATATATATATATATATATATTCATATTCTGCTGTGAATGTCAGGTAATTACAGTTTAAAAAACACTTTCCTGTGTTTATGGTTTGGCTAACTTATTGTGAACCCAAACTGATATATCATATACGGGCCGGATCTAAATCTGCAAGGGGCCGGATCTGGTCCGCAGGCCTCGAGTTTGACACATGTGATCTAGACCTAAAGACTGAATCTCCTCCGATAGATTTGGGAGTGAAAGAGCTCTCAGCTTTTGATATCCTGATGCTTTCATCAGCTGCAGGAATTTAAGACTTCTTAAAGAAGTTTGGTTATTATTTTAGACCTTTTAGACCAAGGCTGCCCAATTTGGGGCCCGCTGGCCAAATTTGGCCCCATGCTCCCTTTGTTTTGGCCCCCCATGACATTTGACGTGCTCATGCTTATTCTCCTCTGATTCTGAAAGTGCTGTAAAATGCTAACTGTAATGACTAGGACACTTAGTTTTGTGCAGCTAAAAAGTTCCTAATCTGAGTTTTACAGCACAGTGCTGTTAAACTTCCTTATTGAATTACACACGTAAGTTTTATCTACGAAAAGTTACAAAAATGAGGGTATTTCTTCTCTCTTGGTGCCGTGAGCCGTGCTAACGTCAGCCAGATGGAGCGATGGAGGCCGTGGCCCGCTGATAGAAGAACATTTAGGAAGTCATTTAGGAAGGACAGGGCTCATGTCTCCACTACTGCAAGGGATAAATAACTGTAAACGTTCTGTAATATGGGAGATAAATGCAGATTAAAGAGCATTTATTTCAGATTTTTAATGTTAATTTTCTATAAAATATAAAACATTTTCTCATAAAATCAACATTTACTTTGGCCCGTGGCCTTTCATCCAGATACAGTTTTGGCCCTTCAGATGGAACAATTTGGGCATCTCTGCTTTAGACTTTTAAGACCCTGTAGAAACCCTGTTTAAACCCTAAAATGTAATGTAATGTAATGTAATGTAATGTAATGTAATGTGATGTGATGTGATGTAATTGGGTTTTTTTTGTAGTACAAGTGCTATTCTCCGCCCGTTGTCTCTGGACAGGAAGGTAAAACAATAACTATGGACACAGACACACACATGCACACACACACACACACACACACACACACACACACACACACACACATATAGACAACAACCAGAGCTGTTAGTCTACTAATGCCCTGTCTTCTGTCTTCTGTCTCCTGCTGTCTGTCCTGTCTCTTGTCTGTCTTAAATGCTCTACACTAAGTAGTAGTTGCACTTTATGTAAAGTCTATAATGTGTGTGAACTACATGTAGCCTGTCTCAAATGTTGTTTTTATATATTTTAAACGTGTAACACCACTTGATTCACGGTGAAACGTAGTCTCGTCTTATATATGCAGTGTATATGGTTGAATAAAACCTACTAGACTTGACTAGTTTGCCTAAATGTTGCTGTGTCTGTGAAGCCTATTCTCACAGTGAAGTCTAATCTAATATTTACACAGTAGGAGTGACGTGAAAACACTTCCTGACTGCACCAAACACGAAATAAAGTTCCTAGCAGATAAGTTAATAAAGTTGATTGAGAGAGACGCCCTCTCATGAGAGCTGCTCACCATGTGATGGTCTGCAGCTTCACACACACACACACACACACACACACACACACACACACACACACACACACACACACACACACACACACACAAAGAAAGAAACACGTCCACGTGTGTTCCCTCTTCCTACGTATTTACAGATGTGTGTGTACGTACTGTTGATGTACTTGTGTAAAGTTACATAATATATTAAACTAAAACGTCCCGCGGGCCGTTCGCTTTATTTGCAATGTTAAATACCAAAAACAAAAAAAACAAAAAAATTACATAAAAAATGGGACCACGATGCGGAAATGAAGCGCATCAATACGCAGCAAATCAAATTTCAGTTTCCTAGGACGGTGAAGACAAAGTCCGCCCTACTCTGCCTCTGATTGGCTGGTACTCGCTGCATTCGTTGGTTGGATTTAGCAGGTTCAGGCATGAAGGAGAACGATTGGTTAGGCTAAGCCAATCAGATGTAAAGAAGGGCGGGACATGGCGTCGCCGTCCTATGAAACGTACCCTCGCCTCCCATACAAAAGCCCCCGCCTTGCAGCTGGCAGAGCACTCCGCCAAAGACGATTCAGAAGAGAAGCTGCGCCCTTTCTCCTCTCTCTTTCTCATTTTCGGAGCTAGCTAGCTAAACGTTACTCGGCTAAAAAAGATGTCGGACGAAGGTAAACTGTTCATCGGAGGTCTGAGCTTCGACACGACGGAAGAGTCTCTCGCGGCGGCTTTCGGCAAGTTTGGAACCATCGAAAAAGTGGATGTGATCAAAGACAGAGACACGGGGTACTCTCGCGGGTTCGGCTTTGTTAAGTATGAGAATTCAGAGGATGCTAAAGACGCAATGGAGGGCATGAATGGAAAGACGTTGGATGGCCGAGCTATCCGCGTGGATGAGGCGGGAAAGAGCGGCGGAGGTGGCCGGTCAGGCGGCGGCGGTGGTGGTTACGGCTCGGCACCGCGAGGCCGAGGCGGGTACAGCGGCGGCCGCGGCAGAGGAGGTGAGCGAGAATTTAATTTAATTTAAATTTTTTTTTTATTTTATAAAACCTTATTTTCATACTTTCACAAACTCCATGAAAAATACATACAACTAAATTGAAAGGTAGGCCATATAATTACTTTTTTTGGCGGAGTTTATTTGCATATTCTGACAACGTGTGCAGCTAGGCTACACAAAGAAAGTATTGAAACATGCTATATAGTCACCTTTCCAGTAAAAAAAAAAGCATCCATTGTGGCCGTAATTGGTATTGCGGGCGCACATGTGTGGGGGGGGGTTTGCTCCTCGACGCAGCGGCCGCGGGTTCGACTAAATCTGTATTTCTGTCTTTTATTTTGAAGGTGGAGGATACTACGGCGGAGACGGTGGGTACTCTGACCGCAGCGACAGGAGCGGTGGAGGCGGTGGCTACCGCAGCGGTGGAGGCGGCAGGCAGGGCGGCGGTGGATACGGAGGATACCGCGACCAACAGGACTACAACTAGTAAAACTGTTTCTAAAAATTCAGGAGCATCACCTGGATGACTGGCCGATTTTCTAAGATGGCTGCTCAAAAGAAAAATGCCCACGTGTTAATTGCTGACCTTTAGTTTCCGAAGTTCTGTTGAAGCAGCTAAGCGCGCGAATATGTTTAAGAAGAAAAAGAATGTAAACGGTCCACTATTTTTTTGTGATAAAAACCATGTTTAAGAAGAAAAAGATGGGATGAGTGACACCTGTAAGATGTCCCTCTGGCACTCTGTCACTGTATTATATGCACATTCACATGTTTTTGTTCAAATAAATATAGTTTGTATTTAAAGTTCTGTTTTTGGAGTTTTTCCTTTTTTGATCTGCAACGTGACACAAAATGGCGCCTGTGAAGCTTAAAGTTGAAATTAGTTTACAACTATTTTGATAATCTGAGTCATTCATGAAATAAAATTAAAAAAACCACACACTGAACTTGTTTAATGTGAGTGTTTTCTAGAAGGTTGTCTAGGTTTGAGAGATGTGGGTCAACTTGTTGGGATTTTTTAGGGGTCCTCTCAAAATATGGGGAAAATGCAATTTCACATCATTTTTGGCTCATTACTATAAGTTTGTCTGAAATGTTAGAAAAGCTGAAGCAGATGACTGAGGCTAATAGCCAAAACTTCCTGAAGGTATTTTCTAGTGTCCAGTGTTGTGTGGCAGTTTATTTTTGGGGTAAAACTTGCTGAATGTCATTTCTAGTAAGGGTGATCTAATGAGCATATGAAAGAATTTTTTATGTATGAGAAGATAATGTATAAACCTTCAAAGTAAATATATTAACTTGATTCTGGCTTCCCTGTGTCCATGTCGTGTGTGTAGGGTAAGAGGTCGTGGTGTTGTAGCTGTGCTGCATGTCACATTCTCAGCATATTTTTATTTTATATTCATTTATTCAGTTTAGCATCAATATTGTAGCAGCTGGCAGGTGTGCCAAAACAATCCACAACTTAGATAACTGTTTAAAAAGGTTATAATCTGGCTGTAATGTAACCCTACAGGACTAATGTTCAGCAGCAGTTAGTCACTAAAAGTTCTGTTGTTGCTGCTGACAGACTCAAATTATTATTCTAAGTGTCTGACAACATTATGGGATGGATCCCTACAGAGATAGACCTTTTAGTTAAAGAGGAAGATCCTTTTAGTTTAACATGAAACAGCCCCGAAATCATCACCAAACTACACCAGACTCCATGTAAATAATCAGGACTTTTAGCGTGTATAGAGCCAGCATATTTCCACCAGACTCCATGTAAATAATCAGGACTTTTAGCGTGTATAGAGCCAGCATATTTCCACCAGACTCCATGTAAATAATCAGGACTTTTAGCGTGTATAGAGCCAGCATATTTCCACCAGACTCCATGTAAATAATCAGGACTTTTAGTGTGTATAGAGCCAGCATATCTCCACCAGACTCCATGTAAATAATCAGGACTTTTAGTGTGTATAGAGACAGCATATCTCCACATGTAAATGGGTGAATTAAGGGTTTATTTCGACCAAACCAGAGTGGTGATTGTTGGAACAGTGGGAAGATGAACCAAGACGGCTTTTGGTAGTTTTATTTAGTTTCTGTCCACTTTGAATGAAGTGTGTTTTACGATGATAAAAGTCCTGATTATTTACATGGAGTCTGGTGGGTTTATTAATCAAGGCATTTTGAGGCAGAAACAACCTTTCAAACACAAGGTAGAAGCTGTGTGGAAACCTTTCCGTCTTAGTTGGAGTGTTCTACGATGTTTTGGGTATTTATGTTACCTGGGATAGGGTTGTGTCGAAAAACAGCGATGGAATATAACTAAGTACATGTACTCCAGTACTGTACTTCAGTCTAAATGTTGAGGTACTTGTACTTTACTTGTAGTCTTTTCTTTTCATGCCACTTTCTACTTCTACTCTGCTACATTTCAGAGACACTACACACACGCAAGCACGCACGCGTACAGAGACACACACACACACACACACACACGTACAGAGACACAGACACACGGTGACACACACACACACACGTACAGAGACACACACACACACACTTCTTAACTATTCTGATAATCATTAATCAGTTTGGGTCATTGAGTTGATGATAATCAGGTAAACTAGTGTGATGTCAGCGTGTGAATATGAATATGTCGTAGTTTCTTCTCTCCTCTGGGTGTCTCAGTCCTCCCAGAGAGGCTGGACATTCTTAAAAACACAGATTCAGATTGGTGAAAACGTTATTCTAGTTGTGAAAGTGCAACAAAGGGCGATTTCACCGTTCTTGTTCACCTGTAGACCACATCAGACCCATTAGAGTCTCTCTGGGAGGACTGAGATGTGACGTTGTCTGTTGGCGTTTCTCCATCCCATGGTACCTGCTCGACTCTACTCGTATTTTTTGGTTTTCCATTAATCAGTCCTTCCAGAAAAATGCTGAGTTTTTTTGTGATTGTTTTGGGCAAAAATCCTTGATTATGCGGCACGTTTTCTTAAAAAAATGTGATGGAATATGCGGGACGCATGTGACGCGTTCGTCCAATCAGCTGCCGGTTCTCATTTTCTGGTAAATAATCAGACTGTTAATGGAAACAATACAGAGAAGCGCCGCCTGCTGCTATGGAGACGTATTACGTTTTGTGCACGTGCAGAGCATACGCTCAAGTCAGCGTCTCCTCAGTGTGTTCTGAGACATTTTTTGGACCTCGGGGACCCGACTGATCAGTCCGACTGACTTTACTGCCGACGGTCGGCCGTCTGGTTGGTGTGTCAGCAACTTTAACTGCTGAATCGCAATCCAACTTCAGGCTCGTCTACAGCGCTGAGTGTTGGCTCTATGATAATCTCCTCAGATAGTCGTGTGAGTGATTGTCTCAGCTTTGTTATTCAGTAACTCTGTAGGAGCCCTGAGCAGAGAGCTCCTACAGCTCCTCCTGAAGTGGTCACACAAAGTATTTTGACTTTGGTTTCAGAGGCGGAGCTCCATCTCCAGCAGAGTTCACACCTCGTTCTAACAAAGGAGAGCTCCTCAACAGTCAGAGCACACGGTGGTGGCTCTATATGCAGATCTCCTCGGTAGATTTGGGAGTGAAAGAACTTCTCAGCTTTTGTTATTCTGATGCTTCCTGTAACTTTGCATGAGAGGATCCTACAGCTTGTTGAGAGCTTCTGTCTCCACTGCACAAGACCAATCAACAAATCCATTCATCCAGAGAATAATCCACACATTAATGCAAAATGGAGAGAAGTCAAACATAACAGCATCTAAATACTAAACCCAGCTCAGCTGCTGCGTGTCTGCACGCGCTCAGTGTCTGTTTAACCCCTCCTGGTGTCTTCCCCGTCTTCCCCACCACCATGCAACTTTTTAGTTTTTCTGGGTCAAAATGTTAAAAAAAAATTCCATGTTCTGGTCGTCTTTTTCGTCACTTTTTTCGAAGTATCTGTCAATATTTTTCTGCGCTTTTTTGATGTTTTTTTTAAGCTTTTCTCATGTTTATATCACCTTTCCTGGCGTTTTTGTCACTTTTCCTGGCGTTTTTGAAGATTTTCCCCACGTTGGTGTCACATTTTTGACATTTGTTTCCTACGTTTTTCAACGTTCTTTTATCAATTTTTCTTCACATGCTATAACATTTACTAAAACACCCAAAATCAATGAAAGTAGTGACCTGATCATGTATTTAACTTGTGAAGAGCGTTGTAGTGAACCATCCAGGTTACTTTGTTTTAAAATTTGGTTGAAAGAAACCCATATTTTCTGATATAGAAACTTTTTGAAAATGGGTCAGATTTGACCCGAGGAGAACAGGAGAGATAATCTTCCATCTGTTTGTAAATGTCTTCACTGCATCCTTCTTTTATTCCTCTTATACGTTACGTTAAGATGTTGTGTGCATAATGCCTCAGCTCCACACATTACCGGGCAGGCCAATAGAATTAGTTTGCTCATACAAATACCTGGGATTTATATTACTATTATATTATTATATGAGGAAGACATGTCTGTTGCATATTGAGCACAGTTACTCACTAAATTTAAATTAAAACTGGGTTTTTACTTCAGAAACAGTTCTTGATTCATACAGAAAGTCAAGAGAAAGCTGATTGAATCTACCTTCTTGCCAGTTTTAGACTACGGAGATGTGTTTTAAGGCCGTTACACACCGACCAGACGGCCGTCACACACACACACACACACACACACACACACACACACAGGAAGTGTGTCTGTACCTGCAGCTCCGAGCTCGGCCAGGTCGTTCTTCACGCTGGCTTTCTTCACCGGGAACAGGTAGTTCTGCAGCAAAACCTTCCGCAGAGAGATCCCCTGAAACAAGACGACAGCAAGTCACGTAAACCTCCTCAACAGGCCGGTAGTACAGGTAACACTAGGGGGGGGCCGGTAGTACAGGTAACACTAGGGGGGGGCCGGTAGTACAGGTAACACTAGGGGGGGCCGGTAGTACCGGCAAACACGAGGGGGGGGCGGTAGTACAGGTAACACTAGGGGGGGGGCCGGTAGTACAGGTAACACTAGGGGGGGGCCGGTAGTACCGGCAAACACTAGGGGGGGCCGGTAGTACAGGTAACACTAGGGGGGGGCCGGTAGTACAGGTAACACTAGGGGGGGCGGGTGTCAAGAAACTACAAAATGTCGAAAGACGCCAAAACAGTAAAAGCGACAAAAATATCGACAAAAATATCGACAAAAACGTTAAAGAAAAGGGCACCAAATGGGTTCAGAGCCGGCTCTGCTGTGATGTAACGGGACATCGTTCTCAACTTATAACGACACACATTGTTGTTGTTGTTGTGTTGTTGTTGTTGTGGTGGATAAATGAGTGGTATCACCTGCTGCGTTCCCTCCAGGCTGCTGAGAACGCTGCATAGCTAAACGTAAGGAATATCAAAGCATGATATGTGTTATTATCTGTCATATAGCACACATTCAGCTGATTGGATACGGAATCACTGGTTGCGTCTGAAATCCCAAAGCACGTTCAACGGTAACGGTTGCCGGGCGGCCCGGGGAAAGTAAGTGTGCCCGTTTGGGCGTCATGGGGGGGGGTCGGTAGGGGGTTACCACGATTACGCGTCTCCAACACACACACACAGACACACACATGCACACGCACACACACACACACACACACAGACACACACACACACACGCAAACACACAAACACACACACACACAAACACACACAGACACACACGCACACACACACACACACACACACACACACACACATTAAATGGTGTAGTTATCGATGGTTCCGGACCTTTCAGCTGGAAGAAGACCCAGCTGCGTGGTCTTTGAGTGATGCGTTTGAGAAGCGCTGCTCTAGTTATTTACCTTTTCCAGTAATTTAACCCTCCTGTTGTCTTCGGGTCAAATTTGACCCATTTTCAAAGTTTCTACATCAGAACATTTGGCAGGGGTTACCACGGTTACCAACCAAAACGGCAACGAGGCTCTCAGGAAGTGACATCTTAGTGCGTCTGAGAAAGATCCACCCTGCTGTTCATTAACACCGAGTCTGTAGAGCAGAGGAGGAGATTTCGGACGCAACCAGAAAGGTAGCATGATATCTGTTATTAAGACTCCTTTACTATATATTTACATATATACACATATATATTATATATATTATATATATATATATATATATATTATATATATATATATATATATATATATATTAGGGCTGTCAGTGTTAATGCGTTAATCGTGATGTGATTAAGGGCCGACGCGATGTGATTAATTTTTTCTAATCGCATTAATCGCATGCCGGCATTTATTCATTTTTTTTTTACAATTTCTTTATTGACATTTTTATAAAAGAAGTGATAACACAAGGGTGTAACAAAAGGGTCATTTTAACATTTTTTTTAACCCTCCAAACCCAACCCTGCATTGCTCAGGAAAAGAACTAAAGACAGAGTAGTAATGGCAGTTGCAGTTATAACTCAAGACCCAAACAAATAGTAATAATTATAAGTAATGACAGTAGTATTACTAGTAACAATGAGAATGCTGATACAAGGCATTTGCGTGGTGCCTAAAAGGCGACTATTTTGACCCTTTGCAGCACCGTTACTTCTCATCAAGCTGCCACTTCCTCCTAACACATCTTAGAAATCTTAAAATCAACTTCATAAAGTCACTTTCTTTGCATTCATTTGATTCCCAATCAAGATCCACTGGTAAGAATGGCTTTCCATTGTTAATATGTACTTAAAAACTGTTTGAAATGCAAAATAATAGAATTTTAATCATGTGATAAAATATGCGATTAATCGCGATTAAAAAAAATTAATCGTTTGACAGCCCTAATACAGGTACAGCTTTTTGAAAATGTTCCCTTAAGAGAACTTCCTGATGTCCTCGGGTCATATTTGACCCATTTCTATATTTAATGTAATTAAATGTAATATGGTTTCAAAACACACTGTGATCATCCACTCAGCGTCCTCTGATCTTAAGTATTAGTCCAAAATAATTCATCATTTCTGCTTTTTTAAACTCAGAAGTAAGGTATAATTTCACATCAATGAAGTCAATTGACCATGAATTCCAAAAATAAGTGTGAAACTGTAACAGCAATAAGCTGGAATGATGTTGGCTAACAAGATGTGACACAGAATATAGGTCATAGTTTAAACCAGGGGTCTTTAGGACCCCCTACTACGTATAATGTATAACATGAAGTTGCATATTAAACTGGGCGGCCTAAAGCCTTTATACATACGGTGCATAAATACGGTGCTTTTTAAATAATAATTGTTGACATATTTGTAGATTTACACAGACAAACAGTCTCACACACACACACACACACACACACACACACACACACACACACACACACACACACACACACACACACACACACACACACACACACACACACAAACACACAGAGACACAAACACAAAGACACGCACACACACACACACACACACAGTCTCACACACACACACACACACACACATACACACACACACACAGACATAAACACAAAAACACACACACACACACACACACACACACACACACACACAGAGACACAAAAACAAAGACACACACACACACACACACGTGGTTGAATCCTTTATCTTCCATATTCAGATCTTTTTTTGAAAATTATTTTTTAGTGCCATTTTCGGCCTTCATTAGATAGAACAGCTGTAGATATGAAAGGGAACAACATGCAGCAAACAGCCGCAGGTCGGAATCAAACCCGCGACAGCTGCATCGAAGACTAAGCCTCTTTACATGGGGCGCACACTCTACCAGGTGAGCTACCCAGGCGCCCAGCATTCAGATTTTTTATTTGGGTCTTGTTTTCTGAAGTTTTTAAAGCCAAAAACACAAAAAGCCGCGAACGGAAAATCAACAAGCAACATGTGTAGGTAATATTATGGTCTGTCTCTGCTCCCTGCACGGATTCATTTCAGCAGCCCTGAAGGCAGCTACACACACACACACACACACACACACACACACACACACACACACACACACACACACACACACACACCGGGCCAGTTGGCCGTCAGAGGAGCCGTCGGCCTTCATTTGGGCCGACCTGACATGTTCAGTCAGAGACAGGGCAGGACAGTCAGAGACAGGACAGTCAGAGACAGGACAGGACAGTCAGAGACAGGGCAGGACAGTCAGAGACAGGACAGTCAGAGACAGGACAGGACAGTCAGAGACAGGACAGGACAGTCAGAGACAGGACAGTCAGAGACAGGACAGGACAGTCAGAGACAGGACTTTCAGAGACAGGACAGTCGGGACTCACCCGGAAACGGTGAGCGGGATGAGTCTCTCAAAATCTGATAAAATCTTTTAAACTGACCTTTGTTGATCTGAAATGAAGACAGATTCAGCAACTGCACGGCCTATTTCTCTCTTAAAATGTTTCCAGAAACACGTTTCGGTGAACTATTTTAGTCCAATATGAGATCGTATTCTGAACGAGCCGCCATTAATGGCCGGTTGAAAAATCCTAAATCCGGAAGCAGCAGCCAGACCCACGTGACGCGTTCGTCCAATCAGCTGCCGGTTTTCATTTTTTGGGCGACAATCCAGATTAGCGCCGCCTGCTGCTATGGAGACGTATTACTAGAGATGCACCGATTACAACTTTCTAGGCCGATTCTGATTTCATTTTTTCTAACCACTTTACAGCACACACATATTTATTTTCTATCTTTTCTTTAATAGAACATGTGTTGAACAGATAATGGATCACTATAAAATAGAACTATATAAATTACTCCTGGTGTGGGACATTCACACACACATCTAAAGAGCAATGTTAGAACCATTTCCTTCTTTTCACATCAATATCAACTAAAGAAATGTGATTTAGGTTTTTGGTGTCGTCCCTCCACGCCCTACTTTCTCCTTGCAGGTGTTGCATATTGTAAACTTGTTATCTTCTGCACACACGCTGAAGAATTCCCAAACAGCTGACATGTTGCAGGTTAATTCACCAGGTTCCTACATGTGGAGAATAGCGCTGACACGAGTTTCACACCACGAGCGGGTACACGCCACACACGGCGGAAAAGTTGAGAGAAAGGAGAAAGAGAGCGTGCTGTGGCGTCCGTGCTGTGGCGTCCGTGCTGTGGCGTCCGTGCCGTGGCGTCCGTGTGTGCGTGCGTCCTTGAGAACTGTAACTGGTATAACTTATGTTGTCAGTTAATTGGAGCGTTGACCGGCATGAAATCACCATATGTCAGACTGACCTGCCGGTCGCCGGTCATGGCCGAGCACGTGAAAACCGGCCAATTCCGGTCACCGGCCGGTCTATCGGTGCATCTCTACATATTACGTCTCGTCTCTTCGGTGTTCTGAGGAACTTTTTGGACCAACTCGGGGAGACTGATCAGTCACACTGGCTTTACTGCTGACGGTCGGCCTTAACGTATGTAGTCAGGGTAGAGGGGAACAACATTCAGCTCAACAGCGATTCCAAAACATAAAGACTGTTCACAAGTCCCACATTTAGAGTCCGAGTCGAGTCTGAAGTCCCAAGCTGTGCTGTGCGACTTAAGTACTCGAGTCCGAGTCTCAGACCTCGAGTGCCCCTCTCTGGAAGTTGAGGGTCAGGTTTTTAGGTTTGGGAATAATTAGAAAGTTAGTTTGTGACTGTTACCTTTTCATCAAAGTCCAGAGTCCTGATCAGCATCTCCTGCAGAGTTTTCAGCACTTTGATACACAACTTCTCCTCGGAACACATCAGCGCTTTGGTGTGCTGGATCAGCCTACACACACACACACACACACACACACACACACACACACACACACACACACACACACAGACACACACACACACACACACACAGATACACACACACACACACACACACACACACACACACACACAGACACACACACACACACACACACACAGATACACACACACACACACACACACACACACACACACACACACACACACACACACACAGACACACACACACACACAGATACACACACACACACACACACACACACACACACACACACACACACACACACACACACACACACACACACACACACACACACACACACACACACACACACACACACACAGACACACAGACACACACACACACACACACACAGACACACACACACACACACACACACACAGATACACACACACACACACACACACACACACACACACACACACACACACACAAACACAGACACACAGGTGAACACATACAGGTTTAGTGGCTTGACGGTTAACGGTGAAGTATGGATTTGATTCGCGAGTTATTTTGGCGACTTAATTAACCCGACCCAGGGTGAGTCTGATGAAAACTGATGTATCTGCCTGGTTCAACTCTGAGATTTTCTCTCATTGCACCGCCATGTGAAGGAATAATCTCAGAGATTAGGCTACGTTATGTTCTGTCAGCTCACAGCAATTTAATACAATAGCAGGAAAAGAGTCCCCCCCACTGTTGTAAGGTATTCTGCATGTGGTGTCTGCTGATGTGCAGGTTACCTTCCCCCCAAACACGGACACACATATATACAGATACGTCTCGCTTTATAAGATAAATAGCCTGTCTATAAGTGGCATCACGCTCTGTCTGCACTTGTTGTGTAGTTGTGCTTTGCATGTGTGGTATTCTGAAATGTCCTTAAATTCGAAGCTCAAAAAATGGTATTCGGACCAGCCCTACTTGCTTTGCATGTGTCAGAGTTGTATTTGCGTAGCATCTCTTTGTGTATTTGAAAATGGATAAGTAGTTTGGATTTAGGCCACTTTCTTTCAGTCTTCCTACACTCTCTCTTTAGGAGTGTGATCGGTGGATTTAGTTTCCATGGAGCTTTCTGCTTCTCAGCAACTCTTTTAAGCTTAAATGGAGCAATATCATCCATAATGTTAACCAATTTTCAGTTAAAATTATTAGTGCGGTCAGTTAAACGCGTTATTAACGGCGTTAACGCAAACCCATTTTAATGGTGTCATTTTTTTTTATCGCGAGATTAACGTTCTTTTTGGCCTAGTAAACTTTGTAGTTTTTTCACATGCTGTTGTAACAACTAGTAACGTTAGAAAAACTACAACACCACACCAGATCTAGCTAGACCGGAAACAGAACAACAGGCACGCCGCACACACTGGTTTGGGCTCGCGAGCCGGGCAAAGAGTAGTAGGCTAACGTTACGTTTTGAGTGGATGGTGAGCGCGAGACACCGAAATGGATGCCAGTAAGATTCTGAATGGAAAGTTTACTTTTAAAAAGTTGTGGAGGGGGAGGGACAGTAGTTTGACCACACAGCCTGTAGGACACGGAGAAAACAGCCACACTGGAACTGCTGCAAAGTGATGCAAGGTGATGACTGGACGTCAGTGAGGAATCAACATTATTTAGGAGTTACTAAACACTACATGGACTATGTATATCAGCATACGGTTTTAGGACTTGTTTGTATGTTTTATTGACTGTTTTTGACATTTGAGACACTGTCCACCCCCTTTTCTGTCCAGGAGAATTGTTTACCCATCATTTACCCATCATGCCTCAGGCTACAGCCACTGCTACGTGTTGCTTTAAAGACAGATACACCTGGCGTCAACACTACTGCGGAGTTTCCGATCCCCTAAAACAGAGACATTTAGAAAAAAATACCAGGTGAGCTACCCGGGCGCCCAGCGTAGCCGGGTGGATGCAGCCTGTGTGCGGTGTTTTTTAGGGACCTACTTGGAGATGAACCCTCCAGACTCGCAGCGCTGCCGCGTGTCCGAGCCCTCCAGGAACAGCAGCTCAGGCTGATGCAGCACGTCCACCAGCACGGACAGCTCAGCGTTCACCAGAGGCTTCAGACGCTCCTCCAGGGTGGTGATGATGTCCTACACACACAGATACACACACAGATACACACACACACACACACACACACACACACACACACACACACACACACACACACACACACACACACAGAGAGACACACACACACAGATACACACACACACACACACACACACAGATACACACACACACACATACACACACAGAGACACACACACACACACACACACACACACACAGATAGACACACACACACACACACACACACACACACACACACACAGATACACACACACACACACACACACACACACAGAGACACACACACACACACACAGAGAGACACACACACACACAGATACACACACAGATACACACACACACACACACGCACATACACATACACACACAGTTATTAGTTAGTGTCAGCTGAAGGGTTATATTTTCTAGGGTTGAATTGTTTGTCTTGTCCTAGTTAAATAACATAAATATAACGATAGAGTACTTATCATTTTATACTTCTTCTCGTCATATTCCCGTCTGGGGTTTCAGGCCTTTGATCAGTGTGGTACTGGTGTGGCTGTTTGTGTATTTGTGCGTGTACCTGCAGTTTCTCTATGATGTTCTTGTAGTCCCAGGGGTTGCTGGGAGCGATGGTTCTGGAGGAGCGGGACAGGGACTTGTAGTTTGGGTTGGACCGGGACAGAGAGTTGAGAGAGGACGTGGACAACATGGTGCCGATCTGAGCCTCCAGGTCCAGAGGGAGAGGGATGGACCGACTCTTAGCTGCTCAGAGAGAAATATATAATCAATCAGCAATTACACACACACACACACACACACACACACACACACACACACACACACACACACACACACACGCATACACACACACACACACACACACACACACACACAGACACACACGCATACACACACACACACACACACACACACACACACACACGCATACACACACACACACACACACGCACACACACACACAGATACACACACACACAGACACACACGCATACACACACACACACACACGCACACGCATACACACACACACACACACACACACACACGCATACACACGCACACACACACACACGCACACACAGACACACACGCATACACACACACACACACACACACACACACACACACACGCATACACACACACACACACACACACAGACACACACGCATGCACACACGCACACGCATACACACACACACCACACACACACACACACACACACACACGCATACACACACACACACGCATACACACACACACACACACACACACACACACACACACACGCATACACACACACACACGCACGCACGCACGCACGCACGCACACACACACACACACACACACACACACACACACACGCATACACACACACACACACACGCACGCACGCACGCACGCACACACACACACACACACACACACACCGGTCATGGCGAGGGTCCTGATGCAGGTCTCCACCTGTCCTCGGTGCTGCTGCTGCAGCCAGGGACAGTCCAGCAGACGGACAGACGACTGCAGCAGCTGAGTCATGATGGTGTGATGAGTCTGAGAGACAGACAGACAGAGAGACAGAGAGAGAGACAGACAGACAGAGAGACAGAGAGAGAGAGAGAGAGAGACAGAGAGAGAGAGAGAGAGAGAGAGAGAGAGACAGAGAGAGAGAGAGAGAGAGAGAGAGAGAGACAGAGAGAGAGAGAGAGAGAGAGAGAGACAGAGAGAGAGAGAGAGACAGAGAGAGAGAGAGAGAGAGAGAGAGAGAGAGACAGAGAGAGAGAGAGAGAGACAGAGAGAGAGAGAGAGAGAGAGAGGAGAGAGAGACAGAGAGAGAGGGGAGAGAGAGAGACAGAGAGAGAGAGCAGAGAGAGAGAGAGATGAGAGAGAGAGAGATCAGAGAGAGATAGAGAGAGACAGAGAGAGAGAGAGAGACAGAGAGAGAGAGAGAGAGAGAGAGAGAGACAGAGAGAGAGAGGGAGAGAGAGAGAGAGAGAGAAAGATAGAGAGAGATAGAGGGAGAGAGAGAGAGACAGAGAGAGAGAGAGAGAGAGAGTTAGTTGTAGTCTTGTGACCCTGTGTGTGGTAGGCATGACCTGACGCCATCACGGCGTGTGAGCGTTGCATGCTGGTCCTGACCTGCAGCGACGTGCTGTTCTCAGAGAACGGCGAGCTGAAGAAGGCGTGGATGGTGTCGAACACCACGTTGATGATGTATTTCTCCAGGATGGGGTCAGACAGACGCTTCTCTCGCTTGTTACACACCTGCAGAGAAACACACACAGAAGCAGTGTGTAGTGAGGATACTGGGATTGTTTCCCTCCCAGCCTCATACTCGCCCGTCCCAGAGCGACAACCCATAACTTTATTGGTACTGTTACAGCGTATAGCATCCTCCTCATCTGGCTCATTTCCTGTAATATTAACGTCTGCTGCAGCTTCAGGGGCCGGCTTACCAAAACATTCAGGGTCCTATCCTGCACCCGGCGCAGAGCGAAGCCCGACACAAGTGTCTTTGCTAGTTTAAGACCGACGCAGTTGTCAGTTTCCCGTCCAGCGCCCACGTCGTTTAAATAACAAATGCACCTGCTCCCATCTGTGGCCCATGGGTGTGCTGGTCTTACAGGGAGGTGTGTTCAGGTACATTCTGGGTGTGCTGGTCTTACAGGGAGGTGTGTTCAGGTACATTCTGGGTGTGCTGGTCTTACAGGGAGGTGTGTTCAGGTACATTCTGGGTGTGCTGGTCTTACAGGGAGGTGTGTTCAGGTACATTCTGGGTGTGCTGGTCTTACAGGGAGGTGTGTTCAGGTGCATTCTGGGCGTGCTGGTCTTACAGGGAGGTGTGTTCAGGTGCATTCTGGGCGTGCTGGTCTTACAGGGAGGTGTGTTCAGGTGCATTCTGGGAGTATTGCTATCTTGAGGCAGCGGGAAGTGATCACACCATTAACCAACAAAAACCTGGTCTAAAGTCAGTAACGCAGCATTTCATTGTTATTTTAACAGAGCATTAGTAAAATGCTCCTAGGCTCGTGCACAGCACGTGCACACTATGCTTGTTACACACACAGGGACACACAGCAGCACACACACATGCAGAAGATTACTAATAAAAATATTACGGTGTAAATCCTCCATCATAACAGCAATGCTCCAAGGTCCAAACACGCCTGGCTTTTAAAGGGAATGGGAGATGATCTCTGATTGGTTGATTGCATGTTACGCCCAAAACACCCCTCTGATTAATGAAGACACTAAGTACAACCTTCCTACGTGACTCGCCACACAGACGGGGAATATATGAACCAAAGTGTGAAAGTTCTGCCACTAAACAATCATCGTTGCTTAACGTTATCCTGATGCTGTTGTAAGTGGGTATACAGGAACCCTAGACCTTTCCTGGGGGGTATACGGCGTATATCTGCGTATCACGTACTACACACACTCTGGGTGGTGATGAGGTACGTAGAAAGTGATTACTGAGTACTCTGTAGTTCTGTAGTATTAGTAATAGTCAGGGTACCCTGGCCATGTCCACTGTGAAGTCCTCAAACAGCTTCCAGATGTGATTGGACGTGTAGATTTCCTTCATCTCCACCTCGGTGTCCACGTAGCAGTGATTCACAAAGTTCACATAGGCCACCTTCACCTGAGATACAGACAGACAGAGAGAGAGAGACAGACAGATATAGATAGAGACAGAGAGAGAGACAGACAGATATAGATAGAGACAGAGAGACAGAGAGACAGAGAGAGAGAGAGACAGACAGATATAGATAGAGACAGAGAGAGAGAGAGAGAGAGACAGAGAGAGAGAGAGAGAGAGAGAGAGATAGATAGACAGACAGAGAGAGAGAGACAGACAGAGAGACAGACAGATATAGATAGAGACAGAGAGAGACAGAGAGAGAGACAGAGAGAGACAGAGAGAGAGAGAGAGACAGACAGAGAGACAGAGAGAGATAGATAGAGACAGAGAGAGACAGAGAGAGAGACAGAGAGAGACAGAGAGACAGAGAGAGACAGACAGAGAGACAGAGAGAGAGACAGAGAGAGAGAGAGACAGAGAGAGAGACAGAGAGAGAGACAGACAGAGAGACAGAGAGAGAGACAGAGAGAGAGAGAGACAGAGAGAGAGACAGAGAGAGAGAGAGACAGAGAGAGACAGACAGAGAATCATAGCTTTCTCAATTACAGTTTGGTCGAAATAAAGCCCTAAAAAGTCATAGAAAAAGCAACATAAAAGTGAAAAAACATTGAATGTGTGTGTGTGTGTGTGTGTGTGTGTGTGTCTGTGTGTGTGTCTGTGTGTGTGTGTGTGTGTGTGTGTGTGTGTGTGTCTGTGTGTGTGTGTGTGTGTGTGTGTGTGTGTGTGTGTGTGTACATCAAAGCGCTGACCCACTCCGTACCTCGGTGATGCAGTCCTCGTGTGTCACCACTCGGACCACGTCCTCCAGCGGCAGCAGCGAGGTACATTTGATCTCGGTGTAAACGTTCTTCCCCTCAGCGCAGGCTGCCAGCAGCTCCACCAGAGAGATGTGATACCTGGGGTCGTGTCAAACATTCAGAGGGAGGATCGGGTCAAAACCAATCATCTGTTTAAAGCCCATGTTGCAGGGTTTATTTTTTAACGAATTTGCGTAATTTGCTTGTTGGTAATAAACATTTAAACTGTTACCCAACAACATCAAATACAATGGATATCACAAAACGGAATAAAATACGAAAAAGTAGTACTATTTTACAGCGGTTTGCAATGATTCTCTTTTCCCCCACAATGCATTGCATTACGTCACGTTGGGGAGACGACCATAGACAGTACATATAATGGACCAACAGATCCCGTGTCTCTGGACGGAGACCAGTGAAGGATATTAGACGAACTTTTCTGGTGATGGGGTTACTGAGCAGCCTCAGTAACTCACAGTCACCATAGTACTAGTACTAGGCTGATACACAGTCACCATAGTTCTAGTACTAGGCTGATACACAGTCACCATAGTTCTAGTACTAGGCTGATACACAGTCACCATAGTTCTAGTACTAGGCTGATACACAGTCACCATAGTTCTAGTACTAGGCTGAGGCACGGTCACCATAGTTCTAGTACTAGGCTGATACACGGTCACCATAGTTCTCACCATAGTTCTAGTACTAGGCTGATGCACGGTCACCATAGTTCTCACCATAGTTCTAGTACTAGGCTGATGCACGGTCACCATAGTTCTAGTACTAGGCTGATGCACGGTCACCATAGTTCTCACCATAGTTCTAGTACTAGGCTGATGCACAGTCACCATAGTTCTAGTACTAGGCTGATGCACGGTCACCATAGTTCTAGTACTAGGCTGATGCACGGTCACCATAGTTCTAGTACTAGGCTGATGCACGGTCACCATAGTTCTAGTACTAGGCTGATGCACGGTCACCATAGTTCTAGTACTAGGCTGATGCACAGTCACCATAGTTCTAGTACTAGGCTGATGCACGGTCACCATAGTTCTAGTACTAGGCTGAGGCACGGTCACCATAGTTCTAGTACTAGGCTGATGCACGGTCACCATAGTTCTAGTACTAGGCTGATGCACGGTCACCATAGTTCTAGTACTAGGCTGATGCAGTCACCATAGTTCTAGTACTAGGCTGATGCAGTCACCATAGTTCTAGTACTAGGCTGAGGCACGGTCACCATAGTTCTAGTACTAGGCTGAGGCACGGTCACCATAGTTCTAGTACTAGGCTGAGGCACGGTCACCATAGTTCTAGTACTAGGCTGAGGCACGGTCACCATAGTTCTAGTACTAGGCTGAGGCACGTCTCCCCAACGTGACGTCATCACCGAATTGCGTTAAAAAATCCACTAATACCAAAAACGACAAAAACTGGCCTTTAACACTATTTGGAGACATCTTTAACAATGATATACATGTTGAGTGCTTTATGTACCCATTAATCAACAGTGGTGGTTAACCTGCAACATGGGCTTTAGGGCTCTATTTATGGGCGCAGGTGCATTTGTTATTTAAACGACGTGGACGCTGGACAGGAAACTGACAACTGCGTCGGGCTTCGTGCTGCTACTCCCTCCACCTCTGAGGGTAGATATATGTGCTTTGGTTACCTGAGCGGGCTGCTCTCTTTGACCCCCTCCCTGCTCTCCGCCATCAGCTCCAGCATCACGTTGAAGGAAGTCTTGTCGTTGTAAAAGACGACCACGTCCTCGCCTGCGTTGGTTAGCTACAGACAGAGAGATCGCAGCGTTACATCACCACCCAATCAGACGCTGATACATGACTATGCTGCGTCGCGGTCCTCACCTCGGTCATGATCATGTCCTGGCACTTCTTGACGTACTTGCCCTCGGCCTTAATGATGGTGTGCAGGAAGTTGAGGTACTGGACGTGGCGTCCGTGCGTGGCCAGGCAGTGGATGAAGTGCTGCAGGACGCTCTCCGAGATCTCGCTGCACAGCTGGTAGTTGTTACAGAAGATGTGCTGCACCGTCTCCGCCTCCTGCAGCTGCACACACAGGAGTTAACTACTTTACAAAAACGTTATTTTTTTTTTAAACACTGAAAAAAGTGACCAAAAAAATTGGGAAAAAGTGACAAAAAACCCATCAAAAACATCCCCAAAGGTGACAAAAACATAATTAAAAAAAACGGCCAAAAAGTGACAAAAAAATTGGAATAAAGTCGACAACAACTTTCTATATCAGAACTATGACAAAAGAACGTTGAAGTGACACGTTGGAAAAATCGACAAAAACATTTTTTTTTTTAAATGCTGAAAAAAGTGACCAAAAAAAATCTGAAAAAGTGAAGAAAAAAAATATCAAAAACATCATCAAAGGTGAG
Source organism: Sander lucioperca (assembly GCF_008315115.2). Taxonomy (NCBI): domain Eukaryota; kingdom Metazoa; phylum Chordata; class Actinopteri; order Perciformes; family Percidae; genus Sander; species Sander lucioperca. Next base: position 39,371,069 of record NC_050184.1, read on the forward strand.
AAAAACTTGTTAAAAAAAGTGACAAAAAACGTGTTAAAAAATTGACAAAAAATCATGTTTATACATTGTTGTTTGTCGGCTCTAAAGTCAGTCTCAAATAAACTCCGAACTTCAAGCGTCTAAGAATGCATAACTTCAAAATAAACAAAAACTAAATAATAAGTGCTGAGTGCAGAGTGCTGAGTGCTGAGTGCTGAGTGCTGAGTGCTGAGTGCAGAGTGCTGGAGCAGCGTACCCCAGGGTTGAGGAAGAGGGTCAGGTTCTTGTGCAGCAGAGTCTGGTTCTCCTGGTTCCCCGTACAGAACTTCTGGAGGAACAGGTGAGTGTACCGGATGATCTCCTGCATCTTCACATCATGCTGCAGACACACACACACACACACACACACACACACACACACACACACACACATACACATACACACACACACACACACACACACACACACACACACACACACACACACACACACACACACACACACACATACACATACAGAGATCTGATCATTTGTTGTACTTGTGAAGCGCGTTGCATGGAATCATCTATCCGTTATTTTTGATTAATTAAAATTAGGAAGTTAAAAAGAAACCCATATTTCGGAGATGGACATTTTGAGAACGGGTCAAATTTGACTTGAAAACAACACAAGGGTTAACACATGCATAACCAAAAAGTCGGAAAAAGTGACAAAACCACTGGGAAAAAAATGACGAACCTTTTTGAAAAAAGTGACAAAAACGTCACCAAAAAAAGTTTTAATTTGAAATTTTCACCCAGAAAAACAAAAGTTGCATGGTCGATGGGAAGACAACAGGAGGGCTAAGAGGCTTTTATTTTGGCCAGTCTTACCTGGTCGTAGGACACCTGCAGCAGGTCCAGCATCACTTTATGAGCACCCATGTTCTTCAACAACCTCTGCTGCTTCTTCCAAACGCCGCTGCTGCACATTTTATTCAACCTCTCCAGGATCTACAGCGGAGAGAGACAAATATCATCTTCTGATTAATATCAGAATCAGTTTTTTTGGCCAAGTATACTAAAAATACACAACATATTTGACTTAGGTAGGTGTTAACTCTCTATACATTCAACAAGTAGACATGTAGTAGTAAACATTCAGTAGATAAATAGTGATATAGACACATACTGTACAATAGAGACAATAATATACATATAGGCACATATCAACATAATCAACATGACATCATGACTTTGCGTAAACATACACGCCCACTTTCTTAAGCCAAGTGGCGTGTTATCTGCACGCATTTTGAGCGCCGTATACAGCGGACGGGTTGAGTTTAGGAAAAAAAGAACTGGTTGGGTTTAGGAAACGTGACACGCGGGACCCGATCCCCGGTCTCCTGGGTGAAAGTCCTGTGTTTGACCCATCCTCCCCCCCGACCAGCCTCCCTACGCAGATGTTCGGCCTTTCATACTACTCGCTACGGCGTCAATTCACACGCAATCGCAAGATAATGTAAGTCAATGGAGGCCAAACGGCGTTGATAAACACGCTAAAAAGCGAGTATGTGTCTTGATAACACGCCAATAATGGCATAAGGATTGGCGTGTCATACATACACCACTTCATGAGATCAGTCTGACATAATATACAAATAAGACATAATATCAAGACAAGTACACATGGAAGTGTGGTTCCCAGGAGATATGAGCCCAATCGGCCACATGGTGGCGCTGTAATTAATAATGAAAAAAAGGGTTTTTGGAAAGGCCGCACACTGCAAGTCAGTAGCTCACTCAGTAGTTCCCCATCAATCAGCCAATAGGTGGCGCTAATTATTATTCTGTTTTCTTATAATATATTCTGTTAAAACACTGCATATATCTATATTATTCATACTACTATTATGATGGTACTGCTACTACATTGCACATATCTGTACATGTTGTTCATACATTGTTCATATTACATAGCCATATTTATTCTGCTCTTATAAGGTAACTGCTAATACACACATTTATATTTAATTTATATTACTCTAAACCACCATCTGTTAACCAACTGTACACTACTGTCTACACTGCTCTACATCTCTTGTCCTGTCTATACTTGTATATCACATTGCACTTTTCTGCTTTTTTTGCACTTCTGGTTGGACGCAAACTGCATTTCGTTGTCTTTGTACTCTGCACAATGACAATAAAGTTGGATTTAATCTAATCTAATTCTCACAATTTTGGGAAGGCCCTTGGTGTCGCTTTTGTTGCGAAAATGAAAATAAACTGTTGGCAATGATGCTGGAAGCCACATCTATATTTAAGACTATTGCATGTTGTTTAAATATAAGAGAGGCTTCTTTGTACACATTACTTACTGCGTGTGGAAACGCTAATAATATTTTAATATGACGAAAAGAGAGCGATGTGAACGTTGCATAAAACTGTCATCAGGAACCTGTTAAGTAAAGATTCAGAGGGTTGGTAGATTATCATATTGTATAACGTTCAAAATAACTGATGCTGTGAAAGCTAAGGGTTTCTAAAAGTTGTTTAAAATGAGAGAAAATCACACACACACACACACACACACACACACACACACACAGAGACACACACACACACACACACACACACACAGAGACACACACACACACACACACACACACACACACACAAACACACACACACACACACAGAGACACACACACACACACATGCACGCACACATGCACACAAACACACAGACACACACACACACATGCACGCGCACACACAGACACACGCACGCATGCACATACATATACACACACAGACACACACACACACAGACAGACAGACACGCATGCACGCACACACACAAACACACACACACACACACACACACACAGACACACACACACAAACACACACAGACACACACACACACACACACACACACACTCAGTCACACAGAGTCTGGCTGACAGCCAATGAAGGTGCATGTTTAATGAACGAGTGAGGCCCAAAATATAAAAATAATTCTGAATTTATGGAACATCTGTAATGAGACACACTTTTCAAGTTTAAAAGAAGTTTTAAAATAATTTGGTAAACAAATACGAAAAGTATGATCACAACGGCATTTTGTAATTAGAATTAGGAATATTAAAACTTTAGTTTGCTGTTACTTTTGATGCCAAAATAGGTTGTGTGTTGTCAGAACGGTGGACGTCGTTTTTCATCTTTTCTGGCAAGATGGCCGCCTGAATACTTGGGGAAATCTTCTGAGTATAAACGCAACTTAAGTGCAAGCTGTCAGTTTAAAATCATTAGATATCTTTGAGTGGATGTCAAGGGTATCAGAGTGACTAACGACGGGCTGGGACGATTCGTCCACGTAGATTTTTTGGGCCCGATCTAAGCTCCCAAGCATGTGCGATTATCAACGTAGTGACGTAGTACGTTAGTCCGTTCTGATGCCCCGCTATGACTTAACATTAAGCATCATCAAACGCTGTCAGTCGGCAGTGTTATTTTATTGGTTTACCATCATCACGAGTGACCCAATCGATTACAGACTGTTATATTAGACCAGGGATCTTCAACAGGGGGTCTGGGACCCCTAGGGGGTCCTCAGAGTCACTGCAGGGGGGCCTCCAAAATATTTTTTTTAAGTTTTTTTAAAAATTAAAAAGTGAATCCAACATATTATTAGAAAATATAAATCCCCACTGATGATAGGCTTACTGGACTATAGGTAAGGTAGTCACTAAGGTAGCCATCCACAGATACAGTTCATCCTAAGGATTCACTGTGCCGCATTATGTTTTAGAATTTAAAATTGAATTTATAAAATCATGCCAACAAATGGAGCTCAGCGAAAATTCTGACAGGAAGACTTCTAACTAATCATGTTCTCTCTCTTCTAAACTGAACAGATGTTAGAGACGCCCACTTTAGCTAACCAATCAGAAGAGGCCCTGAAATTCTCAAGCTAATCACAGCACAACACCGCTGTTTTAAACCTGTCTCTCTCTCTGCTGCTCAGTTGTCATTTCAGTCTAAGAACAACCCTCCTCCTCCCCTCGCTCCTCCGGCCTTCATCCCTCACGGCTCCTGGTTCCTGATGGACGGCATTGGCTCATCGGTTCGACATTCGGGTTCCTCACACCGCCATCAGTGTCTAGACTCCATCGGGGGATCAGCTTTTGGCCTTCTAACCCCCTAATTATTATCATTTAATAATGATGGAGTCTAATCTCCAAAGACTGTACATGTCATATCATGTTTGCGTACAATAAATATTTGCATATCTGCAACGAAGTCTCTCCTAATTGAATTAGTATTAGTATTCTATGCAAAAATTGTATGTCTAAAGGCTTGAATGGACTGTTTTTATAGGCTGCCCTACATGTTACTTTAGGCCCAGTTTAACATGCAACCTCATTTTATACAATATGTAGAAGGGGGGTCCCTGCTCCATCTCTCTTTCAGTTAAGGGGTCCCTGGTTTAAAAAACGTTGAAGACCCCTGTATCACACACTCTGCAACCTGCCTTATGTTGGATTCATGTGATACATCTGATTTCATATGTTGCTAAAATTGCACTTTTTTACTGTAAGATTAACGGGAGAAGAGCTTATTCATTATTTTACCTACTGTTAAGAAAAGCAAATCCAGGCTACTCTTTTTGCACTTGCTCTGTTTACTTTAAGTTTTTATTTTTGTATTCCTCCTGAAAGTGACTTTACTTTGTGGTTGGATTGATCGCCTACATCTGGCTTCAGGTTACACTACTAATTCATTTTACTTTAACAGTGTTAAACTATTTTAATAAACGGAGACTTGAACCTTATTGAAATTTGTTTTGTGTAAATTGTTAATAATTGAGCAATGGGAAAATAATCGCTAATTGAAAATATTAATTGTTAGATTAATCGTTTAAAAAATAATGGTTTGGGACAGCCCTAGACTAACGACGGCCGGTGACAGACTAAAGTCCAGTTCACCGCGAAGATTCAGACCAGACCAGTTGAAACTTTTGTCTCCTTGCAAGTCTCCGATCTGCCCGTTTACACCAATGAGACGAGACGGTTTGTCATCTGCATAGAGGCGACTCTCTGTACTTCCGTTCTAACTTCAGACCTTCAGGCTCAAGAGTTGAGAGGACACAGCCGTCAAATGGGATGAAAGCAACTTTGGATAGACCAGGTCTGGCCAAGATAGCAGAACAAATTAGTTACATATAAAACATTTAAGGAAATTAGACGCTGTAGTTTGAGTGTTTTCTGTAGGTCATTCCAAGTAGAAGGTGCAGCAAGCCTTTTTGAACAACTCTGTCCAGGCTTGAGGTACATTCAAAGGGATTTGTGAGGACTATGGTTAACTGCTCCTCAGATCTCTGCAGGGTAAATCCAGACAGCTAGCTAGACTATCTGTCCAATCTGAGTTTTCTGTTGCACGACTAAAACTACTTTTGAATGGACACGTTTCACCAAAACAAGTTCCTTCCTGAGACTATTTAGCAGAGACACCGTGGCTCCGTCCGGAGCTTAGCACCCGCCCAAAATGATTGTGATTGGTTTAAAGAAATGCCAATCAACCAGAGCATGTTTTCCTCCCATCCAGGAATGCTGTGTGGACTAGCCAGACTAGACTCCGGTGTGTGTGGCAACAATTGAACGCTTAGAAACTGAAATTGATCAGATGAAAGAAGTTTTGATCGGATGAACACAAATCCAGGACTTTGGATGCTTTTATTTACATTTGAGACATTTGGCAGATGCTGTTATCCAGAGAGGGGAATAGTGTAATAATCATTCTGAGCAGTGAAAGTTGAGACTAAGACAAGAGCACCAAATAAAGGACATCATCAACAAACAGAGACACCACAGCCCCGCCCATGTTGATTGATTGATTGATTGATTGATTGATTGACGGCTGATTGTTGAAAGCGCGCGGCAGAAACACCACAACAGACAAAGAGACAAAACAACAAAAACAGACAAAGTGTTCTCACCTCTTTGACTTTCTGGTAGTTCTCGTTGTCTTTCTCCTTCTCCTTCTTGGGCGTTGCGTCCTTCGATGCCCCCTGCAGGAGGCAGACGGTAAGACTCTCTGGTGCTACATTATACACACTAGAATCAATAACAATACCGCCCAATTTGGGGACAGTGGGCCAAGTTTGGCTAGCCTGGTCCTACCAGACTCTAGTACATTAGCCTGGTCCTACCAGACTCTGGTACATTAGCCTGGTCCTACCAGACTCTGGTACATTAGCCTGGTCCTACCAGACTCTAGTACATTAGCCTGGTCCTACCAGACTCTGGTACATTAGCCTGGTCCTACCAGACTCTGGTACATTAGCCTGGTCCTACCAGACTCTGGTCCACTAGCCTGGTCCTACCAGACTCTGGTACACTAGCCTGGTCCTACCAGACTCTGGTCCACTAGCCTGGTCCTACCAGACTCTGGTACACTAACCTGGTCCTACCAGACTCTGGCCCATTAGCCTGGTCCTACCAGACTCTGGTACGTTAGCCTGTTCGGGCTTTAACTTCTGGATATTGAGCAGCGTTGCCACAACGGACCGAATGGCTTCGCTCGCATCTTTCTCCGCCGCCATTACGGAACTACAAATCAAACTACCAAACGACCTCAACGTCATCGCTCTCAGCCACTCCCTCTGTTCACTGATTGGACCGCCAAATATTTGGTTGGAGAAAACCCAAGAATATACCACAAACCCAGACGACGTACTGAAGGATAATGAAAATTAAGCGGAAGTACGTAGGAGGGCGGAGCCAGGCTAAAGTTTGGCCCCACGCTCCCTTTGTTTTGGCCTACCGTGGCATTTGACATGCTCATGCTTATTCTCCTCTTATTTTAAAAGAGCTGTAGAATCTTAACCGTTATGACTACGAAACGTACATTTTGTGCAGCTAAAAAGTACTTAATCTGAGTTTTACGGCGCTGTAAAGAACAGTGCTTGTAAACTTCCCTGTTATTAAATACGTAAGCTTTCTCGACGATGAATTACAAGAATTCAGAGTTAAATATCAGAAAGCCAGTTTACACCAATGAGACGAGACGGTTTGTCATCTGCATAGAGGCGACTCTCTGTACTTCCGTTCTAACTTCAGACCTTCAGGCTCAAGAGTTGAGAGGACACAGCCGTCAAATGGGATGAAAGCAACTTTGGATAGAAAATTGAATTCCAGCATGGAAACGTTTACGTTTATTGCATGTTACGCCCAAAACACACCTCTGATTAATGAAGACACTGATTAATGATTAACAAGACAACCCTTTAGAACCATGCGCCCGGCACACGGACCCTTTTTACTGCCGTCAAACTAGTAAAAGTGGATTAGGACACGCCCTAAACACACCTGCACCAGGCGCTTCACGCCGTGACCTCAGATCGTTAGAATAGGGCCCTAACAGACACTTTATGATTCATTTCTGTGTGAAAGAGCCGCACACACCTCGCGTAAACTATATAAACAGAAGACTGTCCTGTATCATCAAAAACACTCTCTTGACTCAAAACTGTGAGTTGCATTTGTACAGTAGAGCTCTCACCGTTGGGTCTGTCTGGTTAGAGCAAAACAAGACAACATGAGCCCCTTCCCAAACAGAAATTAATATGAAGAGAGAGACATGCAATAAAGGCCCAAAGCCCAGGACCATAAACAGTAGTTAAGCCTTCAGAGACATCAGCAAAGCCCCACACCAACGTTAAGTTCAGTGAGCTGAAAAACCAGGATGCAAAGGTCCAGTTCAGTACTTTAGTTTCATGACTGATTATCAGTTAATGTTCAACTTCTACCGAGGAAATGTTCTTGTGTTGGTTTAAGTAGCGCCTTTGTTAGCTAGTTAGTTAGTTAGTTAGTTAGTTTATTAGTTAATGGTTATTCACTCAGTGTGTGTGTGTGTGTGTGTGTGTTTGCGTGTGTGTGTGTGTGTGTGTGTGTGTGTGTGTGTCTGTGTGTGAGTCTACGTGTGTGTGTGTTTGCGTGTGTGTGTGTGTGTGTGTGTGTGTGTGTGTGTGTGTGTGTGTGTGTGTATATATAAGTAATAATAAGTACAATTAAAGGGAAAACCTTGAAGGGTAATATGAGTAAAAAAGTAAAGCAATAATGGGCATTTTACATTGTAAGTTAAAGGATAACTTAGTTTTTCCAACCTGGACTCTCTGTCTCCATGTTTCTGTGTCTGAGTGTCTGATGGAACAACAATCTGTGAAACTGGTCCAGTATTAAACCAGAACCGAGCTGTAATGTGACCCTACAGGACTAATGTTCAGCAGCAGTTAGTGTCCACTAACCCACCAGACTCCATGTAAATAATCAGTACTTTTAGCATCGTAAAACACACTTCATTCAAAGTGGACAGAAACTAAATAAAACTATGAAAAGCCGTCTTGGTTCATCTTTCCACTGTTCCAACAATCACCACTCTGGTTTGGTTGAAATAAAGCCTTAATTCACCCATTTACATGTGGAAATATGCTGGCTCTATACACACTAAAAGTCCTGATTATTTACATGGAGTCTGGTGGAAATATGCTGGCTCTATAGACACTAAAAGTAGTGATTATTTACATGGAGTCTGGAGGAAATATGCTGGCTCTATACACGCTAAAAGTCCTGATTATTTACATGG
>NC_050184.1:39389681-39399681 GCF_008315115.2 Sander lucioperca
TGCATAGCTGAAGCAACATTTAAAAACAGTAACCCTAACCCTAACCCTAACCATTGCCTAATTGACTTCAAGGCACCTTAACCCTAACCCTAACCATAACCATTGCCTAATCCAAGTGCCAACCAGGCAGCGCTGCCTGGAAGGTGACGTTGGGGGCCTAAAACAGCGATTAACAGGTCTGATCCTAGAATCTCCCCTGATCCAGGATCCGTTACCTGCAGTATCTCCAGTATCTTCAGCTTGGTGTCCATCACCGTCAGGTCCACCTTGTCGATGCTATCTTTACTTCCTCTCGGCCCGTCCAGAGCAAGCCCCGCCTCCGCCCCACTGCCCCCCCCACCTCCGAAGATGGACTGCTTCCTGTTGAGCACCATGGTGGACATCATCTGTCCCATCCCGTGGATGGAGCGCTTCACGTTCTTCCCTTCAGACAGAGAAGAAAAACACTTTCTAGTAATTCCTTTTATCCCTCCTGTTGTCCTCGGGTCAAATTTGACCCGTTTACAAAAACTTTCTCTATCAGAACTACGACATACAAATTTAAAAAAGTGACAAATGTTGGAAAAAGCTACAAAAACGCAGGAATTTTTTTTTTACTTTTTTTAAACGCTGAAAAAATTTACCAAAAACATCGCCAAAGGTGACAAAAACTTGTAAAAAGAAGTGAAAAAAAACATCGCCAGGAAGCGCCAAAAAAGTGACAAAAAAATGTGAAAAATTTGGACAAAAACGTCGACAAAAGTGTAGAAAAAGAACAACAAAATGTTGAAATTTCGACCCAGAAAAACCCAAAGTTGCAGGACGACGGGAAGACAACACAAGGGTTAAAGCATTAGTACTTCTTTCATCATGAATAATAATAATAATACATTTTATTTATATAGGGCTTTCCATGGTACTCAAAGACACTTTACAACAAAACCAACTCATAAAACAAGCATATTAAAATCAATAAAACCAGTAACTATCAGGTGAGAAATGTAACCGTGAAGATCCACCTGGCCGTGCGACATTTCTGTCTCGCCGTGCTCCACTTTATTCCTCTGGGTGACGTCAAGCGACTTCAACGCACCCGCAAAGCGTTCTGGGAAGGCGGCGCTGCATTTGAAAAAATGCTGCGCGTCCAAAAGGCTGGCTGATGCCCATCTTTATGCAAATTAATCCATTGAACGCGACGCGACTATCCAGTAGAAGTCGTAAATCTTTTAAACTGACCTTTGTTGATCTGAAATGAAGACAGATTCAGCAACTGCACGGCCTATTTCTCTCTTCAAATGTTTTCAGAAACACGTTTCGGTGAACTATTTTAGTCCAATATGAGATCGTATTCTGAATGAGCCGCCATTAATGGCCGGTTGTAAAATCTGGGAGCAGCCAGACCCACGTGACGCGTTCGTCCAATCAGCTGCCGGTTTTCATTTTTTGGGCGACAATACAGATTAGCGCCGCCTGCTGCTATGGAGACGTATTACGTTGGGTTGGTGTGTCAGCGGCGTTAGGAACCGGAGCAGAGACCAACCTGACCCGTCCTCCTGGAATAAGACCCCGGCGTATCCGGGGTTTGGCCGGCAGTCGATGATGCCGAGCAGAGTCCTGGTGAGACGGAGCAGCTCGAAGAAACTGTAGAAGCCGAAGTAGATCAGGTGACGCGCCAAACTCACCACCTGGAGGAGGAGGGATAGGAAGTGGTCAGAGGGGAGACAGGAAGCCGTGAAAAGAGATACAGGAAGCTGTGAAAAGAGATACAGGAAGTGGTGAAGAGAGACAGGAAGCAGAAGAGAGACAGGAAGTGGTGAAGAGAGACAGGAAGCTGTAAAGGGAGACAGGAAGTGGTGAAGAGAGACAGGAAGTGTTGAAGTGAGACAGGAAGCAGAAGAGAGACAGGAAGCTGTGAAAAGAGATACAGGAAGCTGTGAAGTGAGATACAGGAAGCTGTGAAGTGAGATAGAGGAAGCTGTGAAGAGAGATACAGGAAGCTGTGAAGTGAGACAGGAAGCTGTGAAGATACAGGAAGCTGTGAAGTGAGATAGAGGAAGCTGTGAAGTGAGACAGGAAGCTGTGAAAAAAAAATACAGGAAGCTGTGAAGTGAGATAGGAAGCTGTAAAGTGAGACAGGAAGCAGAAGAGAGACAGGAAGCTGTGAAGACAGACAGGAAGCAGAAAAGCAGAGACAGGAAGCAGAAGATCAGAGACAGGAAGCAGAAGATCAGAGACAGGAAGCAGAAGAGCAGGGCCAGACCTCGAAGGTGAGCTTGTTTTTCTCGGCGTTGTGGAAGGGCAGCTCGTCGTGCAGGACGTTGTTGAGGTACTCCTCCATGAAGGCCATCGTGTTGGAGAACCGGTTCTTCTTGTTGTCTCGGCTGTCGTCCATGTTGGAGTCGTAACTGAGGAAGAAACATTCACTACTATTACTATACTTACTATATACTACTATAAATACTACATACTACTACATACTTACTATATACTACTATATATACTACATACTACTACATACTTACTATATACTACTATATATACTACATACTTACTATATACTAATATATACTACAAACTACTACATACTTACTATATACTACTATAACTAAACAGAGTCCATGTTGGAGTCGTAACTGAGGAAGAAACATTCACTACTATTACTATACTTACTATATACTACTATATATACTACTATATACTAGTATATACTACTACATACTGCTATATACTTACTACATACTACTACATACTACCTATATATTTACTATATACTACTACATACTACTATATACTTACTATATACTACTATATACTACTACATACTACTATGTACTTACTATATACTACTACATACTACTATATATTTACTATATACTACTACATACTACTATATACTTACTATATACTACTATATACTACTACATACTACTATGTACTACTATATACTACTATATACTACTACATACTACTATGTACTTACTATATACTACTACATACTACTATATATTTACTATATACTACTACATACTACTATATACTTACTATATACTACTATATACTACTACATACTACTACATACTACTATGTACTACTATATACTACTATATACTACTACATACTACTATAACTAACTAAACGGAGTCCATGTTGGAGTTGTAACTGAGGAAGGCATTAAAGGTACTTTACTGTCACTTGTACATGTACATGTAGCGTAATGTAATTCATTCTCTGCATATAACCCATCCCTCAAAGGAGCAGTGGGCAGCCAATCACAGCGCCCGGGGACCAACTCCAGATCTGAGCCAGTGCCTTGCTCAAGGGCACTGACTGGAGAACCTAGTGCATGTTTTTAGATGGTGGGGGAACCAGAGCGCCCAGAGGAAACCCACGCAGACACAGGGAGAACATACAAACTCCACACAGAAAGGCCCGGAAGGACCTGGATTCAAACCCAGAACCTTCTTGCTGTGAGAGCCCGGCGCTAACCACTGGGCCACCGTGCTGCCTAACTAAACGGACTCAGGAAGCAGCAGATTACCTGGTTAAAAACATCTCATGTTGAGGAAGAACAGAGATCTTCATCAGGGGATTTAAATGTTTTTTCAGGGCAGAAAAATACTTTGCACATGTATAATGTGAGACAGGTGTGTCTCAGTGGGACAAGCAGGTCAAAAGTTGCAAAGAAACTCCCGCACGCTGTCTAACTTGCTAAAACATAAATGAAATAGTAATTGTTTTCGGTACTAGACCATCATCTGGCAACATGAATGAAGGAAGTTTCTTTGCAAAAGTTGTATCTTAATGTCTTAAAATGAATCCAGCATATTATTAGAAAATATAAATCAGCCTATTTGAAAAAAAAGACATTTATGATCGGCTAACTGGCTGATAGGTATAAGGATTCACTGTCTCACTGTATGTTTAACACTAAAACATGATTTATAATTTGAATTTAGCTTAGTTTTCTATGCACTAAGAATGTATGTATAAAGGCTTTAGCATTTTATTGTAGACCCAGTCCTTATGTTATTTTGCCCAGCAGTTTTCTTTGGATTAAGGTGGCACCTAAATCATGGTTGCAGCTGTCGCCGTGGTCCTGCTCCACGGCCTGCTACGCTCTGCTACCTCCTGCAGTGCCCTGCTACGCCCTGCTACGTCCTGCTACGTCCTGCTACACCCTGCTACACCCTGCAGTGCCCTGCTACGTCCTGCTACGTCCTGCTACACCCTGCTACACCCTGCAGTGCCCTGCTACGTCCTGCTACAACCTGCTACACCCTGCTACGCTCTGCTACACCCTGCTACAACCTGCTACACCCTGCTACAACCTGCTACGCACTGCTATGCCCTGCTACGTCCTGCTACGTCCTGCAGTGCCCTGCTACGTCCTGCTACGTCCTGCTACGCCCTGCTACGTCCTGCTACGTCCTGCTACGTCCTGCTACAACCTGCTACGCCCTGCTACGCCCTGCAGTGTCCTGCTACACCCTGCAGTGCCCTGCTACACCCTGCAGTGTCCTGCTACACCCTGCTACAACCTGCTACGCCCTGCTACACCCTGCTACACCCTGCTACGTCCTGCTACGCCCTGCTACGTCCTGCTACAACCTGCTATGTCCTGCTATGTCCTGCTACAACCTGCTAGGCCCTGCTACAACCTGCTACAACCTGCTACGTCCTGCTACGTCCTGCTACAACCTGCTACGTCCTGCAACAACCTGCTACGCCCTGCTACACCCTGCTACGTCCTGCTATGTCCTGCTACGCCCTGCTACGTCCTGCTACGCCCTGCTACGTCCTGCTACGTCCTGCTACGCCCTGCTACACCCTGCTACGTCCTGCTACAACCTGCAGTGCCCTGCTATACCATGAACTACTACAACTACTATTTCTGGTCATGACTATTATTGCCACTGTTCATCACACCCCCAACTGGCACCGTCAGACACCGCCTACCAAGAGTCTGGGTCTGTCCCAGGTTTCTCCCTAAAAGGGAGTTTTTCCTCACCACTGTCACACTATATGTTTGCTCTTGGGGGAATTACTAGAATTGTTGGGACTTTATAAATTATAGAGTGTGGTCTAGACCTACTCTATCTGTAAAGTGTCCTGATAACTCTTCTTATGATTTGATACTATAAATAAATTGAATTGAATTGAATTATTATGCAACTTAATATATAAAATATGTAGTAGGGGATCCCTGCTCTATCTCTGTCTCAGTTAAGGGGTCCTTGGCTTGAAAAACGTTGAAGACCTCCACAACAAACGTCCTCATGTTTCTGTAAAAGCAACACGATACATCGGACGCTTAACCAAAAAACTTCTGCCAGGAGAAACCAATCACACAACACACTGATTAGGCAGATACACTTCAGCTGGGGCACGTTCAGTCTCTAAACAGTGTGCACCGTGTTTACGTGTTGAACGACGAGGTGCAAAGGGTTTTGAGTAATATTGTCTCTCGTTTATTGGCTGTGTCGGAGCTGATAGCCAATCAGCAAAGACGTGTACTGACGTGCACCCCTGTTTCAGTTTAAATAAAACTGGTTGTTACGTTTTGTCGTCACTAAACGTGGCCCTGATGTCACAAAACTGCAGTCCTCGATCAATGATGAAGACAGAGAGCACCACAGAATAATCTATCACCTGAACAGGGACTTGAACCCTGGACCCTCAGATTAAAAGTCTGATGCTCTACCGACTGAGCTACCCAGGCTCCAGGAAGACCTTCCTCTGGAGGAGAGTGTGTGTGTGTGTGTGTGTGTGTGTGTGTGTGTGTGTGTGTGTGTGTGTGTGTGTGTGTGTGTGTGTGTGTGTGTGTGTGTGTGTGTGTGTGTGTGTGTGTGTGTGTGTGTGTGTGTGTGTGTATTTGTTTTACTATTTGTGGGGTCCAAAAACCGGGGAATACAGTATACTTGTGGGGTCCCGACAGCCTTGTGGGCCCAAAATGCTGGACCCCACAAGGTTAAAGGTCTGTTTGAGGGTTAAGACTTGGTTTTAGGATTAGGGTTAGAATTAGGTTATGGTTAGGGTGAGGGTAAGGGTTAAGGTTAGGCATTTAGTGGTGATGGTTAAGGTTAGGGTAAGGGGCTAGGGAATGCATTATGACAATGATGGATCCCCACAAAGATAGTGAAATAGAAATGTGTGTGTGTGTGTGTGTGTGTGTGTGTGACTTTTTTTTGTCCTTTACTTTCTTCTCCTGGACAGGAGAGTAGACTCTGATCAGCACATCACACGATAGAAAACACACTCCCATATTTCCCAGAATGCATTGCTGCAGAATTAAAATGTACTGACTCTTTGATGGAGATGGCGTTGGGGATCTCGGTCCAGAGCCGGGCATACTTGACGGGCGTGACCAGCTCCTGCGGGTCGCGGTCCACGTGCGCGTGCAGCATCAGGCGACAGAAGGAGGCTCGCAGGTCGAAGGGCAGCGTCTCGTCCATCATACACAGGAAGATCAGCTCCACGTCCAGCTGCTTGGAGATCTCATCGATGGCCAGGTACTGGCGGTCCAGACACATCCGGGCAAACAGCTTCAACTGGTACCTGAGACACACACACACACACACACACACACACACACACACACACAGAAAGACATACACACACACACACAGAAAGACATATACACACACACACACACACACACACACACACACACACAGAAAGACATATACACACACACACACGCACACACAGACACACAGACACACACAGACAGACATAAACACACACAGACACAGACACACACACACACACACGCGCACATGCACACAAGCGCACACACACACACACACAGACACACACGCATGCAAGTGCACACACACGCGCACACAGACACACACAGACATACACGCACACACGTACGCACATGCACGCACGCACGCACGCACGCACGCACACAAACAGACACACACACACGCACACACACACACACACAGACATACACACACACACAGAAAGACATACACACAGACACACACACAGACAGACATCGAAATAAGTGACAAAATTGTCGAAAAAAAGCGCCAAAATGTGGAAAGCCGTAGAGTTTTTTGAGGAAGTCTAGTGTGTGTGTTTATGTGTGTGTGTCAGTTGTCTGTGTGTGTCTGTGTGTGTATGTGTGTGTGTGTGTGTTTGTGTGTGTGTATGTGTGTGTGTAAAGTCTTGTGTGTACCTGTAGTATGTGATGACGTTTTCATCGTGAGCGTTTCCCTGCCTGGCCTCCTGAGCCAGCTGTCTGATACCTTTCTCCTGTCTCTCGTTGGTCTTATCTGTCCACACCAGCCACACCTGCAGAAACACACAACAACACACACCTCAACGCCAGCCACACCTGCAGAAACACACAACAACACACACCTCAACGCCAGCCACACCTGCAGAAACACACAACAACACACACCTCAACGCCAGCCACACCTGCAGAAACACACAACAACACACACCTCAACGCCAGCCACACCTGCAGAAACACACAACACACACCTCAACGCCAGCCACACCTGCAGAAACACACAACAACACACACCTCAACGCTAGCCACACCTGCAGAAACACACAACAACACACACCTCAAAGCCAGCCACACCTGCAGAAACACACAACAACACACACCTCAACGCTAGACACACCTGCAGAAACACACAACAACACACACCTCAACGCTAGACACACCTGCAGAAACACACAACAACTAACACCTCAACGACACACACACAGACACACTAAACGCTGAACCTGGCCGGTAGTTTGTTCTACAGATTAGAACATAAGATGACAGTATCGTCAGCATAACATGATACAATGATTGGATAATACAGAGGCTTTTCAGAGATGTGTCCGAGTTACCTCGTCATCGTCTCCGTAGTCGTCCATCCCGATGTATTCTCCCTGAACACCACCGGGGGGGGCATCTTTGGGGACACGACGTCTGCGTGGACAGAAACACAAATCAGCTTGTTTCTTGCTTAATGCTGGACCAACGTCAAAGACTGTTGTTCCCATCAGACACTCACACTCACCCAGACAACATGTGTGTGTGTTTGTGTGTGTGTATGTGTGTGTCTGTGTGTGTGGGTGTGTGTGTGTGTGTATATATATGTGTGTGTGTGTGTTTGAATGCAGCTTACTCTGTCTTGATGAGGATGTCCTGGTTTTTGGGGTCCAGCACACATTTACAGATGAGCTCCTGAGTGACGGGGATGGCCACGTTGTTCGACACACACAGGTCCGACAGGTAGTCCAGAAACCTGCACAGACACACCGTCAGAACAACAAACTGACAACAAACTGACAACAAAGCATCCTCAGGAACCTGTTCAGATGATATCACACCAAAACTTCTTATGCACAACAGTTCGGATGACATTGTATGAAATTAGGCGACCGCTGGCCTGTCACATAAAAATTAAGTTTAGCCGAGATTAAAACACTCTCGCGTTTCCTGGTGAAAGTCTTGTGTTTTCTCCTTAACTTCTCCAGGACATGAACATCTGTTTCCTGGGTGAAAGTCTTGTGTTTTCTCCTTAACTTCTTCAGGACATGAACACCTGTTTCCTGGTGAAAGTCTTGTGTTTTCTCCTTAACTTCTTCAGGACATGAACACCTGTTTCCTGGGTGAAAGTACCTGGAATACATACCAATTACAGAGCGTTACTTGTCAAAGTGATGTGTAGGTGTGTACCTGGGCTCTCGGTTCTTGCGGACCAGGCTGACGAAGGTCTCCACCTCCTTCTTGGTGATGTGTTTCTCCAGCAGTTTGCGGTTGTTGTGCAGCAGGGCGGTGATGGTGTCCTCGGCCAGGATGTCGTAGCCGATCTGACTCTGCATCACGCCAAACTGCTTCGCTATGTGCTCCTGCAGGGAGAGTCAGAGGAGACGTGAACGGGACAATCATTCAGCTTCATCAGCAGCAGATTATCCTGACGTTTTTGTCACTTTTTTTACAAGTTGTTTGTCAGTTTTTTCTGTGCTTTTTGACATTTTTTTCCTACATTTTTCAACCATGTTTTCTATTATTGAATACAACACCCACATTCAATGAAAGTAGTGAACTGATCATTTATTTAACTTGTGAAGAGCGTTGTAGGGAACCATCCACGTCTGTGTCAGCATGTGTCAGTGTGTGTGTCTCTGTGTGTGTGTGTGTGTGTGTGTGTGTGTGAGTGTGTGTCACCGTGTGTGTGTGTGTGAGTGTGTGTCCCTGTGTGTGTGTGTGTGTGTGTGTGTGTGTGTGTGTGAGTGTGTGTGTGCGCCATTACAACTTTCTGTTTAAATGTCTGCCGTCCACAGCGCTGCGGAGTAATGTCTGCCTATCACCATCGTCCAACTGACCTGGGTGTGTGTGTGTGTGTGTGTGTGTGTGTGTGTGTGTGTGTGTCCTCACCTGGTTCTTGCGGTAGTCCTCCTGTGAGTGCCGGAGGACTCTGTAGCAGAGTCTGAACATATACTGGTACGGAGAGTTCTTCTGGTCCGCCAGCTCCTCCAGACGCAGCAGAGGACCCTCGCCACCCCCCCGGTCCTTAAAGGGAGCCTTCAGGATGCCAAAGATCTGAACACACACACACACACACACACACACACACACAGACACAGACACACACACAGACACAGGGGAGTAAAAAGTAGAATATTACTCTCTGAAATGTAGCGGAGTAGAAGTAGAAAGTGACATGAAAAGAAAAGACTCAAGTAAAGTACTACCTCAACATTTGGATTTAGGTACAGTACTGGAGTAAATGTACATAGTTACATTCCAGCGCTCCAGCAATCATGTGTGGATGGTACCTGTGTGTGTGTGTGTGTGTATGTGTGTGTGGATGGTACCTGTTTGAGGATGTTCTGCTCTCTCATCAGTTTCTGTCTCTCTCGGTTGGCCTTCGTCATGGTAACATCCAGGACCGCCTGGCCGCTGTTGATGACGTCCGCCACAAAGAAGACCACGTCCTCCAGCAGCTTGATGGCAAACCTAAGCAACAACAAACACACTGAGGGCCCTGTCTTGCACTCA
>NC_050184.1:39412181-39414681 GCF_008315115.2 Sander lucioperca
CCGTCCACAGATTGGCCACTGAGCCATATGCCTTCTCTGACGTATCAGCAAAGATGTGTAGGTCTCTCTGGAGATTTAAAGTGTCCATCTCAGGGCTCACATAGCAGCGAGGCAGTAGAATCTGGGAGAGATGCAAATTCTTCCTCCCACGTCAGCCATGGCTGCAGCACATCCTCAGGCAGTGACGGGTCATCATAGTCTCTCTGTTTGTCCCACAAGTGCTGCACCAGGACCTTGGCCCGCGTGCTGAAGGGACTATCAATCCCAAGGGGTGCATTATTTGAGCCATGACTTTAAAAGCACATATTAAGCCCATAGTAATGAACCTGAGATCAGGTGTACCAAAGGATGACCCACTGAGCCACCCATTGGTTGTGTGGGTGTTCTGATGGGGTGATGACCCGGTCCTCTTGCCAGTAAAAACTTAAGTTAACTGGAAGTGACACGAGCTGGCTGGACAAACATGTGAATGATTAACCAGAGGGAAGAGATATTGTATTGTGGTGTGTTGTAGTGATGTTATCTGGTGTAGAGAGTATATGAGCTGAGTGGTGTCAGTGTTTGTCGACCTCGGAGCAGAATGGCTGCAGTCACAGAGCTCTCCTTCCTGCTGTTTGCTCTCATCAACAACATCCATGCACAAGAACGGATCATCATCCGAGAGGAAGGAGACTCTTACACCTTCAACCTCCCCGAGAACACCAACTCCTGCCTGATCTCCAGATCTGTTGGTGAGGAGAAGCTTGTCCTGTGGAACACCTCTGACCTCTGGTCCAACAGTTCCTCAGTACCTGAACACCTGAAACAACGACTTGACAGCGATGTGGATACTTCTTCTTACACCATCCTCAACCTGACCCATTCAGACTCCGGCCCGTACCGAGAGGAGTGTTGGACTGAGGGCAACGTGACGCATGACAACAACTTCACTATTACTGTTTGTACTACTTCAATAGATGGGAAATTATTGACGCGAGACTTGGAGAAACAGTGGACCTGCCATGTTGGGGAGCAGCTGATAATCTGGATGTCCAGTGGCTCAAACAGGACTCTAGATATGAGCAAGAAACATGGAGCAGAGTTTTTGGGGACAATACGACATCAGTGATGGACAATGTTAGAGGAAGATACCAAGTGGTGACAAACACATCAACTCTTCGTATTTCCAACGTCACAGCAACAGACTTTACACGGTACAGATGTCTGGTGATGAACCAACAGCAGTGTGTTAGCAGTCAACCTGTAGGGTTGGAACTACAGGTTGAGATAATCTACCGCTCAGTGGGAGAGACCGCTGTGTTGCCGTGCACTATCACTGACTCCACTGATGAACAGCCCCCACGTTGGTCTAATTGGTTCTCTGGCCAAGAACTACACAACCAGATTGTTTCTTCAGTAGACCAAAACTACTCGCTGGTGTTTTCATCTCTGATGTTAAATCACTCAGATGTGTACTCCTGTAAAGCCTCTATGAGAGAGCAACAGTATGTGCTGGTCGTGTGCCCCAAATTTGGCCCCCCTGCTGTAGAGCTCTTCTCAGAGGGACAAGAAGTCACTCTCAGATGCAGAGATTGGAGAGAGGGTATGTTGCATGAATGGTTTATCAAGTCTCACCGAACAGAGGGAAGAATCCTTATTTTAGGGTCTGATCAGAGCATGAGCAGAGTGAGATAATAATGGTACCGTAGTTATCTCTAATATGTCAGTAGGAGATGCAGGAGAGTACTGGTGTGTAGTTATGGACCGATATGCTTATCAGTGTGAGTCAACAGAGAGAACTGTGTTAGTGTACAACAAGCCCTTTGGGATTTAGGAACATGTTTTGTATTATTTGCAATACAAAATAAACTTGAATTAAAAAGAAAAGGTTGTTGAGTTTCTTTGGTGAAGTTTTTTAAGGTGTAAAACAATGAGTGTGTGTGTGTGTGTGTGTGGTGGGGAGGGGGGGGGAGGGGTACTTGTGATTGCAGCATGAAATTTGATACAGGCCCATCAACCTCATTGGGACTGATATTAAACTTTATTCCAAAGTCTTGGCACTCCGCCTAGAACGCTTCATTGAGAAGCTAGTCCACCCCGACCAATCAGGGTTTATACCGAAGCGTCAAGCTGCAGACAATATACACAGATTCCTCCATGTAATAGAAGAAGCCAAAAACCTCCCAACAACGGCAGCGATTTCATCACTGGACACGGAAAAGGCTTTTGACCGCCTACAATGGAGCTACTTGTGGCAAGTAATGGAGAGGCTCGGATTGGGAGCCAAATTCATTGACATGGTACGTACTTAATATGCAAATCCCACGGCCATAGTCTCAACCAATGGCCTTCATTCACAGCCATAGTCTCAACCAATGGCCTGCATTCACAGCCATAGTCTCAACCAATGGCCTTCATTCACAGCCATAGTCTCAACCAATGGCCTGCATTCACAGCCAATCCCCATCACGCGAGGCTCGCGACAGGGATGTCCGCTCTCTCCCATGCTATTTTGCTCTTG
>NC_050184.1:39424681-39429681 GCF_008315115.2 Sander lucioperca
GGGCCAATGTGTGTAACTGTTGATAAAGGAACAGTCTGTATGCCTTTTTGAGATATGGGATGGATGGTAGTGTTCTGATGTGATGAGGAATGTCATTCCAGATTTTGGTGTTCATTCCATGAAAAAAGGATTTCTAGGGGGGGGCTGGAATGAGTGCCTGTGAAACTGACCTAGTGAGGCGTACTGGTCTCATAGTATGTTACATATTCTGATTAGAGGATGACAATTTTTTGGGACTCCTGCAGGTCACGTGATTCCTGCGGGAGTCCCGCGGTACGGGGGTCAATTTCACTGTCGGTAACGTGTTTGGGACGGATAGAGCAGAGAAATCAACGGGAGCGGGACGGAGCCGGAGATTAAATTAAAAAATGACGCTGCAATGTGGTGAGTGCGCCCAAAGATTGCGAGGCATTTCATTTTAGAAAAGAGAACCACTTACAACTCAGAAAATGTTTGTTGATTGGGAATACCATGACACACACACACACACACATAGTGCGTCTCGCTATCTTTGTGGGGACCCGTCATTGACATAATGCATTCCCTAGCCCCTTACCCTAACCTTAACCATCACCACTAAATGCCTAACCTTAACCCTTACCCTCACCCTAACCATAACCTAATTCTAACCCTAATCCTAAAACCAAGTCTTAACCCTCAGACAGACCTTTAACCTTCTGGGGTCCAGCATTTTGGCCCCACAAAGCTGTCGGGACCCCACAAGTATACTGTATTCCCGGTTTTTGGACCCCACGAATGTAGTTAAACAAGAACACACACACTCACACAGACACACACACACACACACACACACAGACACACACAGAGACAGACACATACACACACACACACACACACACACACACACACACACACATACACACACACACACACACACACACACACACACACAGAGTCTTTCTCTCTGGATTTTGCAGGACTGCATTTTTTTGGGGGGGCAGTCATGTGATCGGGATGTGACGGGAGTATTTTCGTGGGATGGGAGCGATTGATTCCCGTGTCACCCTCTAATTCTGATGCAGTTATAAACTACACACTTTATTAACAAGATTACAGTTCAGAGTTATCATAAAACAGATACAGGTAGAGGGTTCACCGAGCGCTGACACTGGGTGACTTCACCTGAGATTTGAGAATGAATGCTTTCTTTTTTCTTTTCTAGGATTATTTTGGGCATTTTTAGGCCTTTTTCGACAGGACAGCTGAACACATGAAAGGGGTGTGAGAGGGTATGACATGCAGCAAAGGGCCGATTGTGTGTGTGTGTGTGTGTGTGTGTGTGTCTCACCTCCTTGCAGCCCGGATGGTCGGTCAGTTCGTAGTTGGAGGCGTGAAGCGGCTGCCCGGCGTTCACCGGGTTCAGGATCACTTTGTCTCCCACGACAACCTGCAACACGCAGCTGTGTTCATTATCACCAATCCATCTACAGCAGAGATTTAAACAGCGCTGCCGAGCATCTCAACGAGCATCAGAGGAACATTAAGACATGTTTACAATGATTTAACACACTTCTGCAATTTTTGAAATGTTTGACTTTTTAAGACCCCACAGATGTTTGAGAGACTGTGGACAGATGTGTGAGAGACTGTGGACAGATGTGTGAGAGACTGTGGACAGATGTGTGAGAGACTGTGGGCAGATGTGTGAGAGACTGTGTGCCAGATGTGTGAGAAACTGTGTGCCAGATGTGTGAGAGACTGTGTGCAGATGTGTGAGAGACTGTGAGCCAGATGTGTGAGAGACTGAGTGCCAGATGTGTGAGAGACTGTGGACAGATGTGTGAGAGACTGTGAGCCAGATGTGTGAGAGACTGTGCCAGATGTGTGAGAAACTGTGTGCCAGATGTGTGAGAGACTGTGTGCAGATGTGTGAGAGACTGTGTGCCAGATGTGTGAGAGACTGTGAGCCAGATGTGTGAGAGACTGTTTGCCAGATGTGTGAGAGTCTGTGAGCCAGATGTGTGAGAGACTGTGAGCCAGATGTGTGAGAGACTGTGAGCCAGATGTGTGAGAGACTGTGAGCCAGATGTGTGAGAGACTGTGTGCCAGATGTGTGAGAGACTGTGTGCCAGATGTGTGAGAGACTGTGAGCCAGATGTGTGAGAGACTGTGGGCCAGATGTGTGAGAGACTGTGAGCAGATGTGTGAGAGACTGTGAGCCAGATGTGTGAGAGACTGTGAGCCAGATGTGTGAGAGACTGTGTGCCAGATGTGTGAGAGACTGTGTGCCAGATGTGTGAGAGACTGTGTGCCAGATGTGTGAGAGACTGTGAGCCAGATGTGTGAGAGACTGTGTGCCAGATGTGTGAGAGACTGTGTGCCAGATGTGTGAGAGACTGTGTGCCAGATGTGTATGAGACTGTGTGCCAGATGTGTGAGAGACTGTGTGCCAGATGTGTGAGAGACTGTGAGCCAGATGTGTGAGAGACTGTGAGCCAGATGTGTGAGAGACTGTGAGCCAGATGTGTGAGAGACTGTGTGCCAGATGTGTGAGAGACTGTGTGCCAGATGTGTGAGAGACTGTGAGCCAGATGTGTGAGAGACTGTGAGATGTGTGAGAGACTGTGAGCCAGATGTGTGAGAGACTGTGAGCCAGATGTATGAGACTGTGTGCCAGATGTGTGAGAGACTGTGTGCCAGATGTGTGAGAGACTGTGAGCCAGATGTGTGAGAGACTGTGGGCCAGATGTGTGAGAGACTGTGAGCAGATGTGTGAGAGACTGTGAGCCAGATGTGTGAGAGACTGTGTGCCAGATGTGTGAGAGACTGTGAGATGTGTGAGAGACTGTGAGCCAGATGTGTGAGAGACTGTGAGCAGATGTGTGAGAGACTGTGTGCCAGATGTGTGAGAGACTGTGAGCCAGATGTGTGAGAGACTGTGGGCCAGATGTGTGAGAGACTGTGAGCAGATGTGTGAGAGACTGTGAGCCAGATGTGTGAGAGACTGTGTGCCAGATGTGTGAGAGACTGTGAGATGTGTGAGAGACTGTGAGCCAGATGTGTGAGAGACTGTGAGCAGATGTGTGAGAGACTGTGTGCCAGATGTGTGAGAGACTGTGAGCCAGATGTGTGAGAGACTGTGTGCCAGATGTGTGAGAGACTGTGAGCAGATGTGTGAGAGACTGTGTGCCAGATGTGTGAGACTGTGAGTCAGATGTGTGAGAGACTGTGTGCCAGATGTGTGTAGTATGAAGTGTATTTCCTTACGTTGTCTCCGTTGGCGCGTAGCTTCCAGAAGGGCTGGATGAAGAGCCAGGATCCTTCGTTCCCGGTGACGTCCAGAGTGACCCGCATGGCGTTCTTCTCCAGCAGCGCCGGCAGACGCTTGTTCACCGTCAGGTATTTATTACTCTTCATGTGGAGCAGCTGGAAACACATTCAGTCCCCTCGTTGTTACATGAAGCTAACGTAGGAATAAGCATTCTCGTTATGGTGTCACAGACAGACAACAGGTTGCCTTTAAATCACTCGTATTGTCTTCCCGTCGATCGTGCAACTTTTTGATTTTCTCGGTCAGAATTTCAAATTCAAACGTTTTTTCAACGTTTTGGCCTCTTTCCCGATGCTTTTGTCACTTTTTTTTAAGATTAATTTTTGGGCATTTTTAGGCCTTTATTGACAAGACAGCTGAAGAAATGAAAGGAGAGAGAGAGGGAACAACATGCAGCAAAGGGCATTAAAAGTTCGGCCCGACAAGGCCCGAGCCCAACAAGTACATTTTGATTGACAGCTTTTTAAAAGCCTGAACCTGTTTACAGCCCGACTGTAGCCTAGAAAAGGCCGTCTATCAGCCGTGGTTAGAGAGTCGGAGAATAGCGTGGACACGCGCTTCACACCGCGAGCGGGCACGCACGCCACTCGGCAGAAAAAGGAGAGAAAGAAAAAGGAGACTGTGCCGCACACACACAGCTCTTTGCGTGCGTGCGTGCGTGCGTGCGTGTTTGGGGGGGGTCCACAGAGTTAGTGCAGGGGGGGCGTCAAAATGTAAAAAAATTTAAATATGTCTGACAATATACATTAATGTGAATCCAACATATTAATAGCAAAGATAAATTGGTCTATTTGCAAAATAAATAAATAAATAAATGTCTTTACTCATTGAACATAAGCTTACTGTAGGTGAGGTAGCCACTAGGGGAGCCTTTCAGATGAGCTTAAGGAGTCACTGTGTCTTCAACATGTATGTTTAACGTTGAAACATGATGTAATTAATAGCCCAGCTCAATATGCCACTCAATAGTTTATAAAGGGGGTCCCAGGCCTAAAAAACGCTGCAGACCCCTGCTCTAGTGGACAGAACGTGTAACAACAGCCACATGTTGATCGAGGCTTTGACTATGCATATGTCTGAGTAGTTTAGTTAATATTAATAATAGGCTGAATTTCAGCATTAAATATTTGAAAATTAAAAAAAAAGTAAGATTGACAGCTCTACTCCCCGCTGTCTCCGGGGGTCCCCTCCCTCTGCTCTTCGCCTAGCAAAGAAATATTCAGCAGTACAGGTTGTGTGTGGGCGTGTGTGTGTGTGTGTGTGTGTGTGTGGGGACTGCTGGCTGCGCTAGGATTACAGCCTGTACCTGCACTCTGTTCTTGTGTTGCAGTTTAGTTGTCATTTGTACTACAGAGCCATGTCAGCCTCTCCACACCTTCAACACACACACACACACACACACACACACACACACACACACACACACACAGACACACACACACACACACACAAACACACACACACACACACACACACACACACACACACACACACACACACACACACACACAAACACACACACACACACACACACACACAAACACACAAACACACACACACCTTTCTCCTGCAGGAATCATTATCTCAACAATCTGACACAGTTTCACTCAGCAGCAACCACACCCTGATTCCTCACTCTGTGTGTGTGTCTGTCTGTGTGTGTGTGTGTGTGTGTGTGTGTGTGTGTGTGTGTGTGTACAGTAAATGT
>NC_050184.1:39434681-39449681 GCF_008315115.2 Sander lucioperca
TGTTATTGATTAGACTGACTTTTGTTTTTATGGTCAAGCAAACTAAGTAATTTGGTCATCTCAAAGAGGGGATCAGTCACAGTTGGATCAACCAAAAGAAATAAATACATTTTGCGCTGTGTAGACGAATGTAGATATTATAAATGTTTCTTATTTATAGTGTTAGGTGTGAGGTAGGCCTACAAAACCTCTTAGCCCCAGAGTCTAATGGCAGGTTAAGGTGGGACTGCAGGCTATGGCTGCCCACTGCTCCTAAGTAGTTAGAATGGGTTAAATGCCGAGCTTATATTCCTTCAATGTGTACATGTACTTAGCATAAAATAAATATTATATGAGATATTGTGTAAACATCATCCAAATACACTGTCATGTTAAATATCTCAAGCCAATATTTCAATCCAAACCTCAAGCAAGTGAACAACACAAACATAGCAAGCCAGCATATAATTCTTACTAGTCCAACAGCAAGATGCCCAGTCTGTCAGCAGACAAAAAGCCAGTTTGGGATTTACCCTTGCTTGGTCACTCTCCTTTTCTCTTCTTAGCTTTCTCAGTGTCTTCTCTTCGATCTCCTAGTCTCTGGCATGATGTATGTAGAGGCTTCTTAACCCAGTTCTGTTGCCCGCTCGAACGACTCTGGTTCTGGCATGACACAGGCGCTGCCCTCCACCAGCATTTATTTCCCCCCATGCCCCGTCCTTAAAAACCTCCTTCCAGCGGTCTAAAACTCCCGTGCTAATGGGGTAAACACCAACATTCCCCCAGTGCTTCAAGCTCAGAGTCCTGGCAGAATGCTAACTGAGCTAACTAGATGACAGCAGCTAGAGTTTAGGGTTACTTTAGCAACAAGTAAAGCTTTCTGTACATTAGGAAACTCCGTAAATCACAGAGTCGAGGCAGAGCAGCCGAAGGGCATTAGAGGGAAAACCACATTCACTAAAATCAGTCAATTCAGTTGCAGACTTCTCCTGGCAGTTCGTACCTGCTCACCAAAGCTACATAATGTGAGAAAAGGTAATCAGGCCCACTGTGGAAATGACAAAGGCCCAGTTTTCCTTTTACAAGTCGAAGTAACATCACAATTATTCTAAAGCTGTTATTTTAAGGTAAACAAATTACAATATGTTGCTTTTAGACATTTTTAAATTCAACAGACATAATACCTTTATTTATAACATAATGTACCAATACTGACAGATTGAACTGACTGAAATTTACTGAGGCTGCTAAGTTAGCCTATACAAACTCAGGTTGCAGTTAGCTGTGCTCTGTTAGCCTATACAAACTCAGGTTGCAGTTAACAGTGCTCTGTTAGCCTATACAAACTCAGGTTGCAGTTAACAGTGCTCTGTTAGCCTATACAAACTGAGGCTGCAGTTAGCAGTGCTCTGTTAGCCTATACAAACTGAGGCTGCAGTTAGCAGTGCTCTGTTAGCCTATACAAACTGAGGCTGCAGTTAGCAGTGCTCTGTTAGCCTATACAAACTGAGGCTGCAGTTAGCAGTGCTCTGTTAGCCTATACAAACTGAGGCTGCAGTTAGCAGTGCTCTGTTAGCCTATACAAACTGAGGCTGCAGTTAGCAGTGCTCTGTTAGCCTATACAAACTGAGGCTGCAGTTAGCTGTGCTCTGTTAGCCTATATAAGTTCAGATTGCAGTTAGCTGTGCTCTGTTAGCCTATACAAACTGAGGCTGCAGTTAGCTGTGCTCTGTTAGCCTATATAAGTTCAGATTGCAGTTAGCTGTGCTCTGTTAGCCTATACAAACTCAGGTTGCAGTTAACAGTGCTCTGTTAGCCTATACAAACTGAGGCTGCAGTTAGCAGTGCTCTGTTAGCCTATACAAACTGAGGCTGCAGTTAGCAGTGCTCTGTTAGCCTATACAAACTGAGGCTGCAGTTAGCAGTGCTCTGTTAGCCTATACAAACTGAGGCTGCAGTTAGCAGTGCTCTGTTAGCCTATACAAACTGAGGCTGCAGTTAGCAGTGCTCTGTTAGCCTATACAAACTGAGGCTGCAGTTAGCAGTGCTCTGTTAGCCTATACAAACTGAGGCTGCAGTTAGCTGTGCTCTGTTAGCCTATATAAGTTCAGATTGCAGTTAGCTGTGCTCTGTTAGCCTATACAAACTGAGGCTGCAGTTAGCTGTGCTCTGTTAGCCTATACAAACTCAGGCTGTAGTTAGCAGTGCTCTGTTAGCCTATATAAGTTGAGGCTACAGTTAGCAGGGCTCTGTTAGCCTATACAAACTGAGGCTGCAGTTAGAAGGGCTCTGTTAGCCTTTACAAAATGCGGCTGTAGTTACCAGGGCTCTGTTAGCCTATACAAACAGACAGTACAGAACAAAAGACAGAAGAGGCACATCTGGGTTTGGGTCGAAAGAATGACCCACTATTTCACACGTCAAAGACACAGTATGATTTAGCAACCACACAGGATAGATGGTATTTAGTGCCAGCCAGTTTTAATGTGACTACTGTATTTCAACTAAGTTACTTTCCTTTACTACTGGTTCAAGTAATCAATGTTCAGATTATAACATTGACTAAGGCTGCGTTCCAGACAATCAGAACTTGAATATTTCCAACCTACTAGTTTAAGCACAATGGAACCGGCCCAGTTCCTGCCTGTACTTGTTTGGTATTAGCAAGCTTGTTGATGACTCCAATGAGGATAGCATAGTGGTGGAAGTCACAGTTCTAGTGGTTCTCTGTCTGTGCTTTGCTTTCTCTTTCTCTCTCAATGAGATTTATTTGTGATAGATTGATTAATGCCGGCAATAACATTACTTGCAAGTTGCACCAGTAACTTAGTTGTTAATGTTCATTAGCTGATAGAGACAGGTAACTGCTGTCAGCTAGCTGCAAGTTTCTATACTGTAAATGTAGTTCGAGATTTTTTTCAGTTTTACGGTTTCTTTCGCCAGGCTTTGCCCTCTCTGTCATACACAGAGCAGAGCAGCGGTCAATAATGGCAAGCTCCATGGTGTTTCACAGGACTGCTCCTCAAATCCAGTACCTCCTAAGCCGCTGCCTCGCAGCCCAGTTGCCCAAACACCAGTACCTCACCGATCCCATTACTCTTCCATTACCCCACGCACTAACTTTATTGTCAGTATAACTGACAATAGCAAAGGCTTGAACAGCCATGCACCATCTCAGCCCAATGCCTTTGTTTTCCCCAAGCGTAACTTTGGCCAGACTGCATGCACATTCAGTGTCAAAAGAGATGTGGTGGTGACAGGTGAAGGTATCAGATGGTAAATAAAATTCTAACGTGTAACATTGAGCAAAAACTATGTAAGATTCAATGAAAGATTAGATAATAATTAAATAGCTCAAGACAGGCTGTTATGTTGTGGTTATATCACAGCTAAGGGGGGTTGTTTGGCCTGTTGCGAAGCGTCATCCTATGGCAATATGACAGTTATAGGCACATTCCAATTAAAATGAAAAAAAAATAAATAATAATATTCACAATAGAATAGGCCCTCCAGGGCTGACTGCCTGCATATACCAAGGCAGTTGCTATGGAGCGCAGCACAGAAAAATGCTTAACACTAAAGAAAGTCACACTATAACACAAACTATCCGATCGAGGCAGCGGTAGAGCAGCAACTCGTGTTCTGCGCTGTCAAATGACTGCTTTTGAATGAATGCTTTTGTAAAAACAGCTTCAGTTCCTCATCGTAAAGGGCTGTCTGACAGCAAGGTAAAGCCTTGAAAATATTCTAAATATAGCGGGGATACTTGTGTATGGGCAGTTTGCCTCCGTGGCACCAGCTATCAGTTTATTAGTCCCAGAAAAAAAATTCTGGCTTTTGTATATGAAGTAATAAATAATTACTATGATTTAAAGCTTTAGATGATAAAATAAAAAAGTGCAAATTATATCTTACAGTACTAAAGAACATGCATATTTGCACTAGTCACACCACTCAGTTCTAAATTCCTAAATGTAAACTACAAAACCATCTACCCTAAAATTAAGGATATTAAAAGTGTATACAAATATTTTTCTTTTGGATGCAATTATAATTTGGTGAAACACAACTCAACAATACCATGCAATACAATGATACCATGCCCATACTAAATCAAAGAGGTGAGGGAGGAATACACATTTCCTGACTTTTTTGGTCCCCAATTTACCTATGCCTGTCACGAGGATTCAGCTGCTGACCTCAAACACACTTTTCCTGACTTTTTCGGTCCCCACCTCGACCTTGCCCATCCCCCACCCACACGAGAGCTGCTGACAGTGAGTGGGCGGAGCATGTGCAGGTGCAGTTAGAAGCAAGCAGGAGCACAAGCTGGCAGCAGCACAGACAGAAGGTGCTCCTACAGACACTAATGGACGAGGAACACATGGAAACTAACGTTGGGTAAGTAAAGTTACACTGAACTGTTTTAGTAATTATTAATTAAGCGTGTTTTCAGTCTTAGGTTTGCAGCTAATGTTTATATTAGCATGGTTTGCCAATGCTAACAATGGCTAAGTTGTCACCAGCTAGCTAGCTAGTGTTACAATATTGTTAGCAAACTACAACGTTAGCTACACTTTTGAGCTGGTATTTCAGCATATTTTTCGGTTATGGACTGCCTTTTTTGCCGCTGACTGTTACTGGGCTGGTCTCTACTTCTGTATAGTTATAGTATTACTAACATTATAAAGTTAGATAATATTCATGTCTGTGGGAGCAAGGGGCTAAGGAGAGAAAATGGGGATGTTTAATGAGCATTTCTCACCTGCTACAGTGATCAGTAATGTTAATGTTAGCTACTGTAACTACCAATGTTCAGTATCTTTCTAGAATAAGTTCTTAATACAGGGCTAAACAAGTTATACACCTAAAGTTTAACAAACAAAAAATGGGCTAATTATTTTCTAATCTTAAAGAAAACCATGAATTAGTTTTACTCTTCTCATTCATATCAATGGTTCTGCTAGCACAATTTACTTTAATTCTGTTAAAAAATGGTGTTGGAGCAGCCATACAGCGCAGTGAGACAAACCAACACATTCTTTTTTTTCTTCTTTTTTTACACACCAACGTGTTCTCATTTTTAACTCGTCGTTACGCTTTGTCATTGTCAACGCACAGGACACCGAGGGCCCAGACTAGGTTTAGTATAAGGAATAAGAATAAGACCAGGCTGGACAGACGCACAGAGAGTAGCTTTTCCTCACAGCGTAAAACATGTCTGAATGTAACAGTCAAATGTGAGGTGGTGGAAACTGACTTATTAGACTTCTACAGGCTGCTTTGTGTAAAGTTTTAGCTGTTATTTTAAATCTGAGGCATTGCTTCTATAAATATCTCTGCTTTCATTCTGCCACACCTGCAGTGCTGTCTGTTGTTCTGCACATGGTCACATTTAACCTGGTTAATTAAGAGCAGGTAAACAGACTGATAAGAGCCCATAAACTTCATTCAAGTCATTTTATCATCTCTATAACCATCTTTTAAGTAAGGGAGATTTTTTTTCTCTGTATAGGTTTAAGCATGGACTTGATTTTCTTATCTCCACAAGCTGCAAACATAACCTTATTTGTTACTCAAAGAAACTTAACTGTAGAGCAGCTACTGGGCATCCTTCAAATTACAGATATTTAAAAAAATTATGAAAGGAACGATGGGATACATACAGATGTTACATCAACTGTTTGTGTTTAACCACTTGCAAATAGAGTGCAGGATACACCAGGCTGAAGGAACGCTTACAACGCCTGAGGGAGCTTCATAATACATCTTTATCCGGGAACATGGAATCCGTAAAACACCAAAGCCAGGTAATAATAAGGTGGAATTTTAAATGTGATACAATAATGTAATATAATATTAATACACACATTCAAATTCACCTGTCTTTTCAATGGGGCCTCTTATACTTTGTTTTAGTTTTTAATAAAGAAAACTATGTGTGTAGGAGGGTAGTGCCCTGGCTCTTTAGCTCTTTGTGAAGTCAGGTGAACAGTGCAGTACTCTGAAAGTCACCCCCATCGGTGCGAAACATCTCTCCTCTCTCCGTTGACTTGTATTGTGTGAAGGTTTCCTCTTTATTCTGTCTGCTAGAAAACACAAACATGTCTAAAAGCTGCTGTGTGGCGGTATTCACTACCAACAAGGTAAAGAACCCAGAACTTAAATTCTTAAGGGAGAATGGAGAGACACAACGCTAACAATATGTCCGACGTTACATTTGCAAACATTTAGTTACCAAGTCAAATATCAAAATGTTAGTTTTAGGCTAACTATATGTCTGTAAGTTAAGCTAACACATGTAACATCAGACATGTCTTTAGATTAGTGTCAGAATCCTACAATTTCTCCATTCTCTCTGCTGATATCTCACGTCTGTATCCACTTTTCTCTTTATAAAGCTCAGTTTTTTGAATCAGCAGCTTATAAAAACTTAAGTTCTGGGTTCTTTACCCTGTTCGTAATGAATATCAGCACTCAGCAGCTTTTAGACATTTTTCTGTTGTTAGTTAGCAGATGAAATAAAGAGGAGAAACCCTCACACAATACAAGTCAATGGAGAGCAGAAAGTTGTTTTCCTCTCTGGTGGGGGCAGGACTTAAATGCACCCTGTCTCTATGACGCCCACTCTCCCTCCATGCTGCCAGTGCCCTGAGTTCCTCATTCATCCACTGACAAAAATTCAGCCAGATGCTGGCAGTAGTACAGGCGCTGGCGGCATGGAGGGAGGTCAATGCCAAACTCATGGTGTGAGTGCAACCGTAGCGTGATGAAGCGGGAGATAGACAACTTTTTAAAACATACGCACTATGAAGGATAGAAAACTGCCGAGATTATGGGAAAACATTTTATTTATCTGATTCACTGCTCATTTTATTTCTATAGTTTGTAGCTGACTTTACTAGCTGACTTCTCTATTGGCTGTTGAAACAGGTGACATCCTTACGTTATAAAACCAGCCTCTGGAGACTCAACCAGCTGAGTTGGGACGGCATAAGCTGACTTGAGTCGAGTTAAGACGGGCCAGTTCAGACCCCAGCAACTTTTACCTGCTATGTTCTAAAATTTCATCTCATTGCGAATCTTGGTCTGAATTGTACTTAAGGCGAGACACTACAGGTGAATAGGCTAAAATTTTAAAATAATAGATATCTCCATGAAACTTCCTCAGTTGATTACTTACACAAGTATATAAAAAAAATTTATTACAAGTTTTTGAAATGTGTATGTTTAATTATGCAAATTATGCATTTTCTCATTAAATATGCGCGATTTTGCATATATTTTCGGTAGATAGATCTGAACATATGATAAAGCCAGGTGCAAAATTCTTTTTTCATTTTGTTTACACACAAGATGAAAACAAAATTACAGAGGGATTTCAGGATATCTGCTTTCATTACCTAGGAAATCAAAATATACTGTCCATAGCCCTAAAAAAATCGATTTTCGCCATGTTTTTTTGCTTAAAATGTCACATAAATCAGGGCAGGAATGATTTATTAACAAATCCCTCTGTAATTATCTTCAGAATACTACTAAGTGTATAACTGGAAAGTTTGGTGCTACACAGGCTGAGATGTTTCTATTGGAGAATGACAAAAAACTCATTTTGAGAAAACGGCATTTAAAGATTTAAATAGTGGAATTTAATACATTTCTATTGGAAAAATTGCTCAAAAACAGAATAAATGCTCAGGCCCTTAGTGATCATAATATAGAATATTTCAAGCTCATGAAAATTGATTATTTAATAAAATGGCAGGCATATAAGGCCTACAACTGCAGTAACTTAATGAATTAACATTGGCGTATCATGCACAAAGTTGCCGACAAAACCCACGCTGGACAGTTGTATGGACACAGAACAAGACCAACAATAGATGTAACAGCTTTTTTAAAAATCTAATTGTCCATTCCAGCACCATATGTATTTTAGCTGTGCTTAGACTCTTGTGCCTATGTTTTGCACTGGCAGCTGTGACGGCCTCAGCTTTCGAGATCCTGAGCATATCAGTTTCTCTCATTGAATTGACCATCACATGTGCTCTGAAGCCACAACTTCTCCATAACAGAAAGCATCCGAGGCTCCTTCATCAAGGTGGAGATGGCCATACTTGCTGCTGCTCCAGCTTACTTTTCCCACAAAACAGTCCCCTCAGTCAGCTGATGGTGAAGATAACTAACCAGAACCAGTCCTCTCAGTCAGCTGATGGTGAAGATAACTAACCAGAACCAGTCCTCTCAGTCAGCTGATGGTGAAGATAACTAACCAGAACCAGTCCCCTCAGTCAGCTCATGGTGAAGCTAACTAACCAGGCTCCATTCAGCACTGGTTCATAACACAACAGAACAAAACTAATTATGACTCATTCAAAAGACCAATATTTAGAACATTGGAGAAAGCAAACAAAGTAGACTTAATTATTATTTGACAGATTATCTTCACACTGTCGGAGATACAAAGAAGAGACGGATCCTGACTAAATACAGTCTCAGTGACCACCAGCTGGGTCAGACAGAGATACACTTC
The DNA here is from genome assembly GCF_008315115.2 of Sander lucioperca. Classification (NCBI taxonomy): domain Eukaryota; kingdom Metazoa; phylum Chordata; class Actinopteri; order Perciformes; family Percidae; genus Sander; species Sander lucioperca. Next base: position 39,443,194 of record NC_050184.1, read on the forward strand.
CTCGTCAACTGGGAAAAACTATCTTCACTAAGAGAATTACACCTTGGAAAAATAGCCAAAAAAAGTTAACACCAGAAGAGAAGCTGGTAGTTCTCCTAGGAGAAGGGACAGCAGCTCCACTGACAGCTACATATGGATCTGCCTGCTACAGCCTGAGGGACTCACACCACTTAGGATCCCAAAATTACAGATTTGTGTTTGCCTATTATATAGTAATTATATTATACAAAACTGTATGTGTGTGTGAGAGAGAGAGAGAGAGAGAGAGAGAGAGAGAGAGAGAGAGAGAGCGTCTGATTACCTCCGCTGTCTAAACACTCCTGTTTTCTGAACGACAGTTTAAACATCGACGTACTATGTGAAGGCATTTCATCATCTGCTGTCTTAGTTTGTGATCCCCTGTGTCTTCTTGCTAATAACAACTGTTATCGCTGTTTCGTCTTCTCTGAGGTGATTTTCGGCCGTTTTCGACGCACTTCTTTCAACATTTTGAGCTACCGCGGAAATGTCAGAGCGCATCACGTGACCATTCTGAACGAATCACGTTGCCAGAAATTGGCATCAGCCAATGAGATTGCGCATTTTGAGTTAAATCCCCCCTTTTACTTTCATGATTGGTTGCTGATAAAAAGGAAATGACCATATTTGGATCCGACAGCATTGTACAGGAGAAAGAGAGCTTTCCAACGGTATATGTGACGACAGGGTGCAGACAGCGATCGCGGAGCAGCAGGATGATTTAGAACGCCAACTTTTGTTGAATTTAGGTGAAATCTACCGACGCAAACAGACAAAGTGTAGTAAAATAAAGACCTAAATGTGTATTTCGGACTTTATTTCACCACAAGTCTGAAAGAAGACATGTTATTGAAGGCAAATAGCCCAAAATCTCAAAATTGACCAGTGAAAAAAAAACGATGTTTTTGCCTGCCGTGTCTCGCCTTAATAGTTTACTTCAACCTGGCTTTTATGGCTATGATTTTTATATATATATATATATATATATATATATATATATATATATATATATATATATATATATATATATATCTCCCTAAATTCTACATACTTTGCTGCCTTAACCTGAAAAACTGTAAGGGAAGCATGCCATGCTTATAGCAGAAACACTGTGATATAGTGATTATTTTGCCAGTAATTTATATTGTTTTTCCCCCCACAGGAAGTAAGCCTAGATTCTGAGAGTTCACATGATGAGGTTGGTGATGACCCAAATGTACCACCCCTGAGGAGAACTGACAGCGTATCTGTAAGTTTGCATAATTAAAACAAGCTGGGCACCTAACTTTTACAAAAGAAAATAAACAGACAGGATAATTCTTTGGGGAAGGTTGGCAGGTTGGCAGTGAATCCTGAGCGTAAGTTCCCATATGAACAGACTATGCTGAAACAGCTGAAAAAAAGTTCTCAACAGTTATGGCGTTTTTCCATTACATGGTACCTGCTCGCCTCGCCTCGACTCTACTCGCCACGCTGTGCGTCCGTTTTCCATTGCAGATTTTAGTACCGCCTCAGCGTGGCTGGTCGTCTTGCCGGCTCGACGCACACACAAGCGCACAAGTATAACATCAGGCCACTTGAGCTTGTTTTACAGTTCTGTGGAGGCTCCATGCAGAGCTTTCTCCGTAGCCTGTGTAGCCTGTGTAATATGTGGCCTGATGTATACATTTGTCAGCTGGTTTGTGCGTCGAGCCAGCATGTGTGTGTGTACGTAGGATACGGTGAAAGCTCTGCAAGGAGCCGCCACAGAACTGTAAACAAGCGGTGCCGTAGTAAACTACTGTGACCTAACGCGACACACACACAGAACGTGGAAGGTGAGTTGTTGCCAGAAGACACATTTAGTTTCTAAAGAAGCTGGAGGCAGCAAAAACAAACAGCTGGTTAAACTGTTTAAAAATAGCGGGTTTGTTCAGGACACCCCCCCGTCTGTCGCTTTCACGTCACCTTTTCGGCTCGCCTCAGCTCGCTGGGAACCTCGACTGAGGAGGTACTAAAAAAAGTACCTGTTAGCAGGTACCAGGGACTTTTTTTGTAATGGAAAACCAAAAAATGCGAGTAGAGTCAAGGCGAGTCGAGCAGGTACCATGTAATGGAAAAGCGCCATTACTTTACCTAAGTAAATATATTGTGAAGTTCCTTTTAAGCAATAGTTTTTTTTATTTGCTATTGTTTCTGAAAAGCATAATTTGTCACATCATATATAAGGAAGAATTCCATTTTGCAATGTGCATCTCAGATCACATATTCACTGACTGTCATTACTAAACATTGTGCCAAAATATGACAATGACGTCACCGTCAGTTGGCATATTTGCTAGCTAATCACTGTTTAAGTAAAAAACTGCACATAGCTAGAACCTTAGGATAACTTTGCATGAAACACACATGTTACACACAGTTTAGCAACAAGCTATTGTAGCTGTCATATGAGGGGACCTGCATTAGCGTGGTTTTCATGGTAAATCAGCCAGTTAAGTGAGTGATGAACAAAGTCTTCCTGATTAAACTAAATCAGCTAAACTTTAGTTCATTAGTTCATACAAACAATTAAAAAAATTATATTAAAATACCGTGGAAAAAGCAATAATTTATCCCACAGTGCTCACATTTGGTGATTGGCAAGTATGGAATCCAGTTTACTACTTAAAGACAATTGTAACAGTGACCACACACAACACTAGAACAATTTGATAGCTGCACCAACAAAAACTCGTTCAAAGAACCAGAAACCAATAAAATCAGGAAGGTGCTTCTATCATTTCATTGCTTCAAGAATTGCTGCTTCATGCAGCATCTCTGCCAAGCACTACAAAGATGCCAGCAAACTGAAATAGAGCCCTGTTGACTGGCTTCACCTACAGCAATGTGATGTTTTTTGACAGTCTAGTTTGCATACTCAGATTAGGTGACCATTGGTTAATTGTTGTACAGTGATTGATGATTTTGGTTGGAGTATTTGCAGAACGTTTTCCCCCATATCTGGTTTTCCACAGTGGCAACCTACATATTTTTCATTTCAAAAACTATTTATTCTTCTGATAGGAACCTCAAGATCCAACAGACGACAGCGGCCCTCTGATGAGCCTGGCAGTGTTGAACCTGCTCCCACAGGTAACCCACAGACTGAGGCCATGACACCTGATACCTAGCGCCTTGTTTGGTCTTTACCTTTGTCACACAGAACTGCTAAAGAGTAGGAGCTAGAAGTGAAAAGCCCAGTTGGGAGCTTTAGAGCATTTCGGAGGTGTAGCGTTTTTTCCTGCTGAGACGTCTTTGTTTGGTCTAATTGCTATGATAAAAAATATCCAGAAGTTAGAATGTTGCCATAAGGTAGAGATCCCATCAGCGGTTAAGATGACTGATTTCCCCCTGAGAGACTGGGCTTTGACTCCTGGTCTGACCATTCCTTCTGTAACACTAGATGTGCCTACTGTAGATGCAAATGTGCAAGTCATGTTGAAAACAAATAAAAACGACAGATGTGGCCTAAAACAGGTATTTCACACAGTAAATGCAGTGGAATATGGACCCAACCATTTTTAATACTTTAGGCCCTGTTTTAAAAAATATGTATGTAGTTAGTTTTTATGACTGTTATTCTCAAATATGATAAACCATCAGTCTATATAATAAATACAGTTAACTGACAAAGCAGCCAATAAGTAAATTGTTGCCAGTTAACTGTCAATTTTTGTATTGAAATCGTTGTTGCAAATGAGAACTTGTTCTCAACTACCTGGTTAAATAAAGGTTAAATTAAAACTGCTGTTTTAAGAGCTCTTCCCTCAGCCCCTCCCTCCATATAGTAACCTATATGAGAACTAGTCGTTCATTACAGTCATCGTCATCTTGATTGTGATCCCGATGCTGTTGTTTAGCTGCAATTTTAATGAGAATAACAGTCCTGTTTCCTTTGTAAGCCCTTGATGACATACTGTTATTCAAGGCTCTAGCTAGCTACATAAACATGAACTCAAGTTAAGTTTTTTTTATGAATAAAACTGAGCAAATCATTTCAGAGATTGAGAGAAAATGGTGCTAATAGTTTAGCCTTCTGCTAATTCTACCCACAGGCTTGTGAGCCTTCAGTATCTAAGAAGAAGTACATACGTAGTTTTCTAAGTAGTATAAATACACCTTGGGCAAGTTGAGACTGAGTAACTTATTTTAAAGGAACACGCCGACTTATTGGGAATTTAGCTTATTCACCGTAACCCCAAGAGTTAGACAAGTCCATACATACCCTTCTCATCTCCGTGCGTGCTGTAAGTAAACAACCGGGAACTATATTCTCAGGCGGAAGAATATAGTACTGGGCGGAATGATTTGCTTTGCAGCAAACCTGTCTGAGAATATAGTTTCCCGATATGTTTACGGTTAGAAGATGGCTGTGTCTCACGTTACGTTGTATTTGTACACGCTGTGACTCTACAAATCACAACATGTAAATAGGAACATGCTGGAGTTATTTTGTCACTTATTGGGAGCAGTAGGCTAGATGGAGCCAGTCACCTGCATGTACTGTGATGGGCTGCTGCCTCTGGAGCCGTCAGACAGCCTTACAGCACACACGGAGATGAGAAGGGTATGTATGGACTTGTCTAACTCTGGGGGTTAGGGTGAATAAGCTAAATTCCCAATAAGTCGGCGTGTTCCTTTAAAAATGACATAGCAGTAGTTTGTTTGTTTTCTTGACAGTAACTTAGGTACTGGGCAGTGCGTTACCTGACACAGTAAGCATAGTATCTGCCACTGAGAGATAACACCTCTGCTCACAACACGGTGATAACCTGGTTACTAAGTGATAAGTAATATAGTCAGTGCTTGTGTTATTTTTCTATTGTCAGCCACTAAGTACCGACAGCTTAACATTCCACACATTAGTCAATAATGCATATATACATTAATTATACATATATAATTATACATTTATTATTACATATAATAATAGTCAATTTACAGGCTTTGACTTGGTGCAGAATATTCACTTTTAGGATATTGCTCAATTAAAATTACACATTTGATCAAATAATAAAGCTGATTGTCACTGGTTATTGAATAATATTTTACATCACCAGACTATGACCCTAATTGTCTTTTTTTCTGTTTCTTTAGAAACCTCAAAGAAGAGGAGTTGGTTATTGCCAGAGGTCCACGCTGTGGAAAAGACACAAGAATCTGGTAAAGTACCAGGGAAGACGGAGTGTGTTGCCTGTATTAAGGCTTCACCAGAAGCACTTACAAAATAGAATTATTTCTGTTTCCTTCATAGCAGTAGAGGCTACAATGATTTAGCAGTGACTTGTCTGTCAAAGATCCATTAGTCATAATTGGCTAAACTGCATCTGATGTGTAGCTGGACTTCACAGTGGTACTAACAATATGCTCATGCTACAATAAAGTGTTCTAATACTTAACTTGCAAAATGACAATTTGTATATCATGTTACTTATTAAGTGTTGCGTTAGAATTAGTGAAGAAAACCTTTTTACCTGCATGCCTGAACTATAAATGGCAGTATAATCCAAGCATGGCGTCAGGGTTATGTGCTCGCAAGCAAATTATATTTTTTCCCACGCGCAGATATTAGTCTTCACGCAGCAATTAAAAAATTAAGTTGTACAGGTGACTGCGAGCAAGAAACAAGACAAAGGGAGAGGTGAGGAATGGCTTCAGCATATATAAAACAAAGCAGCAAGGATACGGAGCAGCCAACACACACGTGAGTGTCTGCTTTGGGAGCACTGGAGAGAAATACATGCTCTCACTAGTTACTATGTTTTCAAAGTGGATTTCTGCTGTGCTACATGAAACTGAGTTTTTACTAATTTTGGGCAGAAACTAAGGAAGCACTGGACCTCTTGTGATTAGTCACTTTCAAGGCCCTATCACCCACATGGAGCTCCTTAGTCTACCCATTGATTGACAGCTATTGTTACAGGAAGCACAGAGTTGGTGTACACGCAGAAAAACAGTTTTTCTGTCTTTATAATGATATGACCTTTGGAGCGTATTTCCCTCCAGTGCTCCTAAAGCAGACGTACTTACACCTGTGGTGACTGCTCTGTGTGCTTGCTGCCTTGTTTTATACACACAGGAGCCACTCTTGCCTCTCCCCGTTTTGTTTCATACTAATAGCTGCCTTTACAACTCTCGATTGGTAAATTAGTGCGTGAAGACTAATATTTGCGCCTGTGAAATATAATTTATCAAAGATAAATGTATAACCAAAATAGATACAGTATCAACATGCAAGAACAAGTGCAAAGTCTTTCAGTAAATTCTTCTTGCACTTTCACACTGAATGGCAAGTGCTTCTGGTGAAGCCTTAATACAGGCAACACACTCCGACTCCCTGGTACTTCACCAGATTTTGTGCATTCTAAAGTTTTGCTTCTTGTAAAGTTAAATTAGTGACAGAATGAGGCTTGTAGGATGTAACTAGATAATAAAAAAATAAATGCAAA
>NC_050184.1:39454681-39457181 GCF_008315115.2 Sander lucioperca
AACTTCCTCTTAAAAAAATAAAAAGGGATTAATGTCAAACTGACAAAGTGCATTTTGGAGGATAACAGTCAGCGTCCACTAAAAGTTCTGTTGTTGCAGCTGACAGACTCAGATTATTAATCTAAGTGTCTGACAACATTATGGGATGGATCCCTACAGAGATAGACCTTTTAGTTAAAGAGTAAGATCCTTTTAGTTTAACATCAAACATCCCCGAAATCACCATCACCAAACTACACCAGACTCCATGTAAATAATCAGGACTTTTATCATCGTAAAACACACTTCATTCAAAGTGGACAGAAACTAAATAAAACTACCAAAAGCTGTCTTGGTTCATCTTTCCACTGTTCCAACAATCACCACTCTGGTTTGGTTCAAATAAACCCTTAATTCACCCATTTACATGTGGAAATATGCTGGCTCTATACACGCTAAAAGTCCTGATTATTTACATGGAGTCTGGTAGAGATATGCTGGCTCCTGATTATTTACATGGAGTCTGGTAGAGATACGCTGGCTCTATACACGCTAAAAGTCCTGATTATTTACATGGAGTCTGGTGGAAATATGCTGGCTCTATACACGCTAAAAGTCCTGATTATTTACATGGAGTCTGGTGGAGTTTGGTGATGGTGATTTCGGGGCTGTTTCTGTTGTCAGACACTTAGAATAAATAACCTGAGCCTGCCAGTGACAAAAACAGAACTTTTAGTGGAAGGAGTTAAAGTGATAACACACACATATCATCTCTGTCGTACCTCTGAACTTTTTGGGAGGATTCTCCAGATCTCCAGCAGCCGGTTCCACCACGCAGCGGTCATCCACCAACCTGCAGAAACCAAACACAGCATTCAAAGATTAGTTTGGCTTAGTTTTTGTGCCAAATGCGAAGACATTACCTCCAGCAACTATATATTCAACCTTCACCTCACGATGAACCTAACTTACAACAACCAGAGCTCTGTTAGTCTACTAATGCCCTGTCTCCTGTCTTCTGTCTCCTGCTGTCTGTCCTGTCTCTTGTCTGTCTTAAATGCTCTACACTAAGTAGTATCTGCACTTTATGTAAAGTCTATAATGTGTGTGAACTACATGTAGCCTGTCTCAAATGTTGTTTTTATATATTTTAACTGTAACAGTGTGCTCAGCGTGTAACATCACTTGATCCATGGCGAAAACGTTTCGTCGTTGAAAATAACATCTTCTAACTTCTAACTTCCTCTATATATATATATATATATATATATATATATAAGGGCAGGGGGGATTAAAGAACCACGTACACGTAACACATAAAACGCAACAAGGTGACAGACAGACAACAGAGGGAAGTGAGACGGGACGATATCAGAACTGACGGGACAGTTGACAAACACAGGGCTGTATTATTAGTGATCACACTGGGTGGTCACGGTTAAGCTTGTTGTGGAGGCTCCACCAGAGCTTTCTCCGTAGCTATGTAAGGCCTGATGGTTATACTGTTGCACTGGTGTGAGCCGGCATGTGTGTGTATGTGTGTGTGTGTGTGTGTGTGTGTGTGTGTTCGGGGGTCTCGACTTTGGACATTTTAGGCAACGCACGTCAGAACGACAATGATGAAAAAAGGCGGCAAAAGTTTTAAAATAGCGTCGATAAATGTGTCAAAAACATCAACAGAAAAAACGTCTACAAAAATGACAAAAACATTGAAAGAAACCTGCTGACGATGACACTAGGCTGCACAATTCAGGGATAAGTATGAATCACGATTTTTTAGCTTAGAATTGAGATCACGATCTGATCTCTGCCACAAATTTTTTCTCACAAAGTGTAATGTTTACTGCACACATGAACCACGACAAAACAAAATTAATTGGCAGTACCAAACAGAGATATTTTTGGCACCTAGAGCACATTGATCATCACCACGAGCCTGTAAACACAGAGGATCAATGAATGAAGGAAATATAGTCCATACTGGCCATTTACATACAGTAGGCTACCAGAAATAGTGACATATAACACACTGAACTAAATATGGCCCTGATACGGGCTCTATCTGGACTAAATATGGCCCTGATACGGGCTCTATCTGGACTAAATATGGCCCTGATACGGGCTCTATCTGGACTAAATATGGCCCTGATACGGGCTCTATCTGAACTAAATATGGCCCTGATACGGGCTCTATCTGGACTAAATATGGCCCTGATACGGGCTCTATCTGAACTAAATATGGCCCTGATACGGGCTCTATCTGGACTAAATATGGCCCTGATACGGGCTCTATCTGGACTAAATATGGCCCTGATACGGGCTCTATCTGAACTAAATATGGCCCTGATACAGGCTCTATCTGAACTAAATATGGCCCTGATACGGGCTCTATCTGGACTAAATATGGCCCTGATACAGGCTCTATCTGAACTAAATATGGCCCTGATACGGGCTCTATCTGAACTAAATATGGCCCTGATACGGGCTCTATCTGAACTAAATATGGCCCTGATACAGGCTC
>NC_050184.1:39462181-39468189 GCF_008315115.2 Sander lucioperca
ACTCTTCACTCAGTGTTTAATGCAGTTTATAGAAACCATTATATTCGGGTTAAGGCAATACTCCGGTTTCTCAGACGCCACGTAAACACCTTCATACCTCGGCTAGAATCTAAGTTCTATAACCCGGTTAACAGAGGTAGAGAACTCCTTCATTTTCAGTCAGTTTTGGGGTCAGTTTTCTTTCAGTTACATGTGAGTTTTCAGTCAGTTTTGTGTCCGTTGTGGGTCAGTTCTCAGTGGAGGTTTTCGCTGAACTGACGGAACCGGTTGAGCGTGAACGCCTTTTGCACACAGGACGGACGCATGAAATGTGTATTTGGGAACACCTTAAACAGGTGTGTGTGGGGGGGGGGGGTTCACACGACTCTGTAATACACGTCAGCAAACGTTATATGCAGAAATAACAGAACAAATATAGATAATAAATTAATTTAGCACATTCATTTTGACAGTTTCACCGGCAGAACTTAGTCATTTTCCTGTATCACCGGGGGATTCCTGCATGTAAACACCTTAAACAGGATGACCAGGTTAAGCGTCTGCACATGCTCCACTGCCCCACTCTGCTGGAGAGGTTTTTGAACCGGAGATAATCCATCAGTGCTGTGAGTCAGAGCTGTTGCTATGACACCATACAAGCTATTTGGTTAGTTTGTAAAGTCAACATATACCTAGTTTAATCCTGCTTTTATTTTCTTAACGACTGTCTGTTCTACACCCCCTCTGTTAAGCAGTTATTTATGAAAGTAGAAACTTTGAACATTATCCCCAGTAACAGAGAGTCAGATAGCGTTGGGGGGGGGGTTAGAGCTGGAGATCTTTGCCCGTGTCGGGTACGGGCCCAGGCCGGGCTCATGCTCGAGCCAAGGGGGTGGGTCTCTCTCCACAACGCGTAGCTCCTATGGCGCCATTTTGATGCTACCAAGCCATCACCTCCCGTTAGCATCCCATTGACTGCCATTCATTCTGACGTCACTTTGACAGAGAATAACTTTACATCTGAAGAGTTTAAAGACTCTATTTGTCCATTGTTTATTTCTAAAGAAACACGACAATGTATAAAAGGCTCCATTACCTTGTAGCTCACGTTATGGCTCCGTAGCAGACGTTTTTATAAAAATAGGCTAACGATTGGGTCATAACCACGAGACTTACTGTCTCATAGTAGAGGAATTACCGTATAGTACAGGAGAAGCTCTCAGGCAGTTTTGGACTTCCATTAGCTGTTTAAGTTTAATTACTAATGTTAACTATCATTTTAGTGATCAATAATTAGCCTGTGTCTATGTTATCTCCTTACATATACCTACGCTCTCCGTCTCTGCTAGATTGGGAATGATTGAGATTTCTCTTGGCACAGCTACCAGAAGACTTCCAACTTTCAGACAGGTTGCTCACGTCACATCTACGTCTTCAAGCTCAGTTGGAGGCTGCTCAGTAACGCTCAGCCATCACCGGGAAAGATCTTCTAATATCCTTCACTGGTCTCCGTGGAAATCTACGGCGTCACTTTGTTACAGACGTAACTAAACATTATTTAAAAATATTTAAATAAAGGAATTCATGTTTAAGTATTATTATTTTTCTTCCTTTTTTACACACACCGTGGTATCGACTTTAGTATCGAGTATTGTGTACTTTTGTTGGTACCGGTATAATACTAGCTTTTTGGTATTATGACATAGTGTGCATAATGAGAATAATGGGCCAGTGGGTCTATTCATAGGCTAAGTGAGTGAGTGTATGCCTATAGGCCTATTCAGAGAGCTGAGATGTTACGATGCTACAGGACAGAAGAATTCTTCCCATTCTTCCCTGTTCATGTGTTCATATATATTCGGGAAGAACTGGCACGACCTGTTTATTCATTAACCGGCTTAATGACTGTTTCAGCTCTGTTTCTCAGCTTCCTGTTGTTTGATCAACGGGCGGAGGACGGACACAGTCAGACGATAAAGGAAGTCCACAAGTATTTACATTTCTCTGTTATTAATGTTTAGCGTGCTTTAGCCTATAATACAATATCAGAATCTCAGGGGTCTGCAATATTTGTTAAAGGTAAAATATATGTGACATCATCGTGAGATGAAGTAATGAGGGATAGAGAGAAGACACGGAGCGACAGAGAGAGACAGAGAGAGAGAGAGCGCGAGAGAGATAGACACAGAGAGAGAGAGAGATCGACAGAGAGAGAGAGAGGAGAGCGAGAGAGAGAGACAGAGAGAGACATAGGAGATGAGATAGAGAGAGAGACGAGCAGAGAGAGAGAGAGAGAGAGAGACAGAGAGTAGGAGAGAGAGACAGAGAGAGAGAGAGAGAGAGTGAGAGAGAGAGGGAGAGAGACACTGAGATAGAGACCGAGAGAGACCGAGCTAGACGACAGAGAGAGAGACATACGCTCTCCCGAGAGCTCTTATACGTCTAGAAACCCGCTCGCGCTCCTCGTATCTCTAGTTAATCTCTATATCTCCCTCAGCCGAGGCGCGCTTATAAAGACTATCGCTCCTCGCTCTACAATGCTCGATATACTCCCCGACTCCGACACACCCTAAGATAGACCTCTCTCGCTCCCACGCTCTTCGGAGAGCGCTATATTCGCGCGAGATCGAGAGATCCCGTAGGCTCGAGAGAGACAGAGAGAGAGAGATAGATAGAATGAGAGACTCGATAGGAGACAGAGAGAGAAATATATATAGATAACCTTCTAATACTACCTCTATATACTAGCACTCTACCTAGATTACTCTCTGCCCATCGGCGCTCTCCCCCATATAGATCTCACCGCTCCTCTATAGCGGAGCCGTCCTCGTGCTCTAACTCTCCCTCTGCATTTCTATCTATCGATAGCTCCATCCTCGCGCTCTCTCTATCGACTACATCAACCCAAATCTCGCTCTCATCCCTCCCTCCTCTATCCCGAGAGAGCCACTAAGCTCGCCCGATAGCGGCGACGCTACGATATCACAGAGAGCCTCGCGAGCGAGAGAGAGCGCTATACTCTCCACGCTCTCCCTTAGATAATCTTCTCTCTCGACCTCGCTAGCTCGCTCGACCTAGATCTCTCTATCATCGATCCAGACAACATCTCGAGCGAGCGGATCACTATCTCCGATCGTCTCTAATCTCATCCGCGCCTCTAATGCTCTATTCGCTCGCGAGATCTCGTCTCTCTCTCTCCCTCTCACTCCATCTCTCCCTCGAAATAATTTCCTCTCCTTTTTTTTTTTCCTTCCCTAGGACAAGTGAATTTTCCCACTTATGTCCAAAAGAATTTCAACTCTGTGTGTGTGTGTGTGTGTGTGTGTGTGTGTGTGTGTGTCTCTGTATTTCTCTGTGTGTCTCTGTGCTGTGTGTGTGTGTGTGTGGTGTGTGATGTGTGCTCTTTGGTGTGTGTGTGGGTGTGTGTGTGTGTGTTTTGTGTGTGTCTGGTGTGTGGTGTGTGTCTGTGTTGTGTGTGTGTCTCTGTGTTTGTGTGTGTGTGTGGTGTGTGTGTGTGTGGTGTGGTGTGTGTCTCTGTGTGTGTGTGTGTGTGTGTCTCTCTGTGTGTCTCTGGTGTCTCTGTGTCTGTGTGTGGTGTGTGTGTGTGTTGTGTGTGTGTGTGGTGTGGTGTGTGGGTGTCTCTCTGTGTGTCTCTTGTCGTGTGTGTGTGTGTGTGTGTGTGTGTGTGTTGTGTGTGTGTGTGTGTGTGTGTGTGTGTGTGTGTGTGGTCTCTGTGTGTTTGTGGGTGTGTGTGGTGTGTGGGTATGTGTCTCCTGTGTGTCTCCTGTGTGTCCTCGGTGTCTGTGTGTGTTGTGTTGTGGTGTGTGGTGGTGTTCTCTGTGGTGTGTGTGGTGTGTGTGTGTGTGTGTGTGCGTGTGTGTGTGTGTGTCTGTGTGTGTTGTGGTGTCTGTGTGTGTGTTGTGTCTTCGTGGTGGGGTGTGTGTTGGTTGTGTGTGGTGTGTGGTGTGTGTGTTGTCTCTGTGTGTGTGTGTGGTGTGTCTCTCAGTGTGGCTCTGTGTGTCCTCTGGTCTTTGTGTGTGTGTGTGTGGTGTGTGTGTGTGTGGTGTGTGTTGTGTGTGTGTGTTGGTGGTGTGTCTCCTCTGTGTGGTCTGTCTCTGTGTGTGTGTGTGTGTGTGGTGTGTTGTGGTTGTGGTGTGTGTGTTGTGTGTGTGTGTTTGGGTGTGTGTGTGTGGTGTGGTCTCTGTGTGTGTGTGTGTGTGTGGTTGTGTGTGGTGTGTCTCTGTGTGTCTCTGTGTCTGTGTGTGTGTGTGTGTGTTGTGTGTGTGTGTGTGTGTGTTGTGTGTGTGTCTCTGTGTGGTGTGTGTCTCTCTTGGGTCTCTGTTGCTCTGTGTCTGTGTGTGTGGTGTGTGTGTGTGTGTGTTGTGTGTGTGTGTGTGGGTGTGTGGTGTGTGTGTGTGTGTGTGTTGTCCTCTGTTGTGTGTGTGTGTGTGTGTGTGTGTGTGTTGTGTGTGTGTGTGTGTGTCTCTGTTTGTGTGTTTGTCTCTCTGTGTGTCCTGGTTGTCTCTGTGCTGTTTGTGTGGGTGTGTGTGGGGTGTGTGTGTGTGTTGTGTGTGTGTGTGTGTGTGTGTGTGTGGTGTGTGTGTGTGGTGTGTCTCTGTGTGGTGTGTGTGGTGTTGTGTTGTGTGTGTGTGTGTGTGTCTCTGTGTGTGTGTGTGTGTGTGGTGTGGTTGTTGTGTGTCTCGGTGGTCTCTGTGTCTGTGTATGATCTGACCTTTACAGCGTCTCCGTACCTTTTTGCTAGCTTCCCTTGTTGCCTTTCACTGGCAGCCATTGCTCGGGCAGACATAGCTCAGCCGTTTTAGCACACGAGCTCTCATGGCTAACGCGGGATGGAAGTCTTCTCCGCAGCGACCTGACCAAGACGACTCTGACTACAGTCTGGAGTCCATATCAGACAGTGGTGTTGGTGGAGGTCGCGTCGTCAAACTCAGGCCCGCGGCCAATCGCCCCTCATATGTTGATCCGGACCCCATATCATTTGGTCCCAATCAAAATTGTAGCCACCAACTTTGTGTCGCAGGTTTTTTCGCACGTCTATGTTGTGACTTATTCCAGAGGGTTTGTGGGCTTTTTCTGACATTTTTCTACTTTTGCTAGTTTTGCTACCCTGTTCTGTTTTGTTTTTCTATGATCAATAAGAAACTTTGTTTCTGACTTTTTAAGACTTAGTCGACCAAACTGTCAGTGAGAAGACTTTATAGAAGACTACAAATACATACCGGTCAAAGATATTTGACTTTTTCCTAATCAGAAGCACGTCTATGAACGATACAGCTGCCCTGGATGTGCATGCTCATTCACTCCTCCTGGATATCGACGTCATTTGTAACGGGTAGTAGAGCTGGCGATATGGCACAAAGCAAATGTATCAGAGATTTTTGACACAAACATATCTCAGTGTAGGATATGGTGGCGTATCGTAGTGTGTAGTAGTGTGACTATTGGTGCTTCCACAAATATTCACACATGCGTTTTGTGATAATCATCACCAAAATGTGGATACACGACTAGTGCGGTAAAGGTATATATAGAAAATGCGAGAACAGTCTGGTAAGTTCAGAAAATGACATCACTCTACTGTAATGCCAGCCGTTTAAACCAGAAAACACTTGTGTCATATCACGATATCCAAAATGTAAGACAATAGGTAGGCTCATAGAGCGCTGGTGATATAGTATGTGATATATGCCTCCCAGCCCTAATTAGTAGTGATTTATGATCTTTTCTGTTATGACTGTCAAAACTGGATACTAGAGAAAATCTCGCGTGGCGTTTTTTGCGGTAACAACAAAGACAGACATCTATCACATCCATTCAGAGATAGCCGTATACCAGCCCAGTCTCACGGCGAGTTCGTGAATGTCACGTTATTTAAAGAGGCACTATGAGCTCCTGCATGGTTTCACAGCGCAATTTCCTTTTTGTCTCGAATTGGTAGTCCTCTCCGTGATCCGCTCGCTGCTGGTCCTGACACCGACCGTGAAAAGCCCGGTCAAACCTCCTGGATA
>NC_050185.1:0-50000 GCF_008315115.2 Sander lucioperca
CCTATAATTTAGCCAAGCCCCTTTTTATAACTGGTGACCCATTTAAGGAAGAGTCTTGTGTGAGGTGTCATTGAACTCAGCAGAGAGTTGCTTCTTCATTGGTGATGGTTTGGCCCGCCCCCTATTCTTAAGCCACGCCCCCTTTCATAACATTTGAACCATCTAAGGTAGAGTCTTGTGTGAGGTATCATTGAACGCAGCAGGGAGTTCCCTTTTCATTGGTGACGATTTGCGGTGTCTGAGTGCCGCGCAAATGCATGGTCGCAAGGAGCGGCGACCGCCGGTGACCCCGACGCGCGCAGAGGAGCGAGGGCCCGTCCATCGCTGCTTGCAGCTTTAATTATTATTATTCTTTTTCCCAGCAAATGAATTGGCTTTTTGAGGGGCTTAACATTTTCAAAAACTCACCAAATTTGGCGGTCGCATCAAGTCTGGTGAAAATGTACGTATTTTAAGGGTTTTGGGAATAGGCGCGCAAAAATGGCTCGCTAGCGCCCCCTACAATGTTAAAAAAATTGAGCCCCTGCAGTGCGTTTAACGTAGACTCACGAAACTTGGTACACATGTGCATCAAGTCAAAAACGCACACAAAACGTCATTGGAGCCATATCCTAAACCCAACAGGAAGTCCGCCATTTTGAATTGAAAGTTCGAAATTAATGCGATTTTGGCCAGTTCCACACGAACTCCTCCTAGAGATTTCATCTGATCAACTTCAAATTTGGTTATTACCATCTTAAGAAGTTAAAGATGAAAAGTTGTTAAAAGAAAAAATTTTCGTCATAGGGCGTGGCCGTGGCGGTGCGGCCATTTTGTTTGTTTCACCACCAAAACAGGAAGTGGCTGTAACTTGAGTGTACATTGTCCAATTCGCTCGAAACTTTCCAGGATTCATAAGAGTCCAACCCTGAGGACAAATAAAGGCCGATATTTACTTAAAGTCATAGCAGCCCCTAGTGGCAACAGGAAGTAGGCCTAAAAGTCAAGGTGCTATACTTTAACGAACTCCTCCTAGAGATTTCATCCGATGTACTTCAAACTTGGTCTGTATCATCCCAACACCTTAAAGATGAAAAGTTATTAAAAGAAAAACTTTTCGTCTGACGGTGTGGGCGTGGCGTGGCCATTTTGCGTGTTTAGCTATGAACAAAGAAGTTGTTGTAACTTGAGTGTACGTTGTCGTATCTGCCTGAAATTTCTCACAATTGACAAGGGTCCAGGCCTGAGGACACCTACAGGCCAAATTTGACTTTTGGTCATAGTGCCCCCTGCTGGCAACAGGAAATGCGCCTTATATGACAAACATCATCCGATTTACATGAAACTTAGAATGTGTGGTCTACATGTGATAATGACCGGGCCCCTATAATATAACCACGCCCACTTACTCAGGCCACGCCCCCTTTCATAACATTTGCAGCAGGGAGTTCCCTTTTCATTGGTGACGATTTGCGGTGTCTGAGTGCCGCACAAATGCATGATCGCAAGGAGCGCCGTCCACCGGTAACCCCGACGCGCGCAGAGGCGCGAGGGCCCGTCCATCGCTGCTTGCAGCTTTAATTATTATTATTATTACACCAAATGAATTGGCTTTTTGAGGGGCTTAACATATTCAAAAACTCACCAAATTTGGCGGTCGCATCAAGTCTGGTGAAAATGTATGTATTTTAAGGGTTTCGGGAATAGTCGCGCAAAAGTGGCTCGCTAGCGTCCCCTATAAAGTTAAAGAAGTTGAGCCCCTGCAGTGCGTTTAACATAGACTCACGAAACTTGGTACACATATGTAACATATCAAGATGTACAAAAAATGTCATACCACGCCCCCTTTCATAACATTTGAACCATTTAAGGTAGACCCTTGTTATCATTGAACTCAGCAGATACTTCCTTCTTCATTGGTGGTGGTTTGGCCCACCCCTTATGTTTAAGCCATGCCCCTTTTCATGAATGCTGACCCATCTAAGGTAGAGTCTTGTGTGAATTGTCATTGAACTCAGAAGAGAGTTCCTTTTTAATTGGTGATGGTTTGACCCACCCCCTATAATCACAGCTAATGAACTGTATGACGTAGAGTCTTGTGTGAGGTATTGTTGAACTCAGCAGGGAGTTCCCTTTTCATTGGTGACGATTTGCAGTGTCTGAGTGCCGCGCAAATGCATGGTCGCAAGGAGCGGCGTCCGCCAGTAACCCCGACACGCGCAGAGGTGCGAGGGCCCGTCCATCACTGCTTGCAGCTTTAATTTTAATTGTATCCGATACTCAATGAGCTGTTGCAGAAACAAGCCCAGCCTGAAGCAATAAAGCAAAAGCTGTCAGATAAATGTAGTGCAGTAAACATTACAACATTTCCCTCTGAGGTGTAGTGGAGTACAAGTATGAAGTAGCAGCAGGGGCGATTCTAGGATCAGACCTTTAGGTGGGCTCAGCCCCTAATGAGAATGTGACACGGATATAGTGCATGCAAAAGTGTTAACCCCCCTTGCTGTGACAAATGGTTTGCGAGAAAATTAACATTGAACTTACATGAAATGTTATCATTTTTGCATTCTGCATAAATCTCTGCACACCCATTACTCTGTGAAATATCTCACAAACTCTTCACTCAACACATGCATCAATACAACAAGCGGTTCCCGGGTAATCCGGTTTTGAAATTGCAACAAAATTTCTACATGGTCTCCAACTTTAGGCACACATTATAATGTATTCTCATGTAAACTATTTATGTCAGCACAGACATTTTTGTAAATTGCTTAGCCAGCGTATCCCATCATAATGGTTATTATATTGCCAGATTCCAGACAAGCCCACTTACTTATATATATCCCACTTACAAATATGAATATATATATTTCTACTGGTATGCTTTCTAGTGACATTAATGCAAAAATATGAAGAAAAAACTATTCCATCTGTGTGTGCATGATTAAAATTCTGAAGTGCAAAATAGCTCAGGCTACAGCACAAATATTTCCATCCATAGATAAGAATAATCAAGTCTAACCTCTGAATTTTCAAAGTGCACCAGATTGATGCATTTAAACGTTAAAATAGACAACATTTTCTTACAGGAAAGCATGCCCATGGACCCCCCTAGGGAGGCTTGTGCTCCAGTGCAGCTATAGGTCTAGTGAGGGGCAATGTCCCCGTTTTAAGTTTTACAAAGATAAAAACATTACTTGTTTTGGAGGTATTTACGCTTCTGAGCTGAAAATGTCCCTGGATTTTGTCCGAGAAATCTGGTCACCTTACTCTATAGGCTAATGTTAACGTTACTGGGAACTCATTCGTGGGTTAGCCCAGTGCTGCTTTTATCTGTGGTCAAAACAATCATACTACTAATAACTTTATGAGCGTGTTGAACGATGTTGTAACCCTAATGTGTTATCCAACAAGCATTGGCATTAACGTTAGCTACTTGTCAACCAGCACATTGTAGTAAAGTTAAACTGGATCGATATTGATATTTATCAATAAATAAGATCTCTGCTGTATTACTGTGTTGCAAAGTGACATGTAATTAATCACAAAATGATGCCTTGTGGCAGAAAAAGCAGTATTACGGTTACGAGTATTTTTTTTCTGTGACATTGTATGATTTACAATTACTCTCGAATGTATCATCTGGGTGCCAGTGTTTTGACAGAAGTTACGAGTAACTAGAGGGTGAAAGGTTATATGATGCCACTGATGGGCGACTAAAGGAAACGTCCCGTGTCAGAAATAAAATAACAGATTTCTCTGGGTTTGACATTTGGTGGAAACATTTGGGATAGTGTAAGTACACAACTCAAAAAAATATATAACATAGGTATGGTCGTTTTTATTTTAATGCAGAATACAGAATACAGATACAGAATGTTAGCCTACATATTGTATCGCTAACTCTCCAACCAGTAGAGAGCTCAACCGTGTGGTTCCGGAAGTAAAAATGTATTTTCTCCATAAGGCGTTTGTGTATTAGCCGTGGTGTCTAAACCATCCAAGATAGACTTACCATGAGCTACGAGGTTGTGAAGCGAAGATTTATGCTCCTGTAGAAGCCAGAAGTCCGTATAATATCAACCTTAAGAAAAACATGTTTAATTTGCAATCTTCTGGAGAAGTACTACACTACCAACAATTGTACACGTAACAGCAATGTCTCTGATTATACAGCTCACAGCTGACTTTATACAGGTAATATTAGCATTGGGATGTGCACCAAGTAGCAGACACACTGTCAACATTTCTTGTTAGATTTTGTAGTTGCAAATATATAGCGTGTGTATATATATATATAACAACACACAGCACATCTGTGACATGTGTTGGATATAATGCAAAATACCATTGTCAAATTCCTAATTTATGAAAAAAGAAGCTTCTTATGTATTGACCCAAGAGTCTATGTAAAATCTACCATTTGAATGCCTTGAAATCGATGTAATTCATACTGGCAAGATGACAATTTGCCTTGTATGATACTTAACAAAATGATAATGTTAATTCAGTCCCTTAGAAGCAGAAATAATGAAGCTTGCAGTTCTTCTTTCATTGCTACCACAGCACTAGGAGGAAGTGAAGTGCTGCTTTGTAGTGCTGTGAGACTGAAGGGATAACATATTAAACTTTGTAATAACATGAGTTACATAACCACCATGTCAAGTACATTTGATAGCATATACAAAACCACCTCTGTGATTTCTTATTGAATATAGGCCTACAAAAAATGTATGCATTCATAAGAATCATCAAGAGTGAGAGCTACTTTAATAGTTTGGCAGTTCCCTCTTTTTGAGGTGACTCAGAACAATTTGGTGTTGCTTCCCTTCACTACCCCTGACCCAGATACTGCAAAAACATACATTTACTACTACTACTGTGCGTTTAGTAATGCTGCTACTGTTGCTACAACTACTACGTCAACATCCAGTTATTCTACTAACTTATACAGTTATTATTACAGAACATTAATAACACACGGAAAGTTGCACTGAACAGCAACATGTGACACCTACAACTCTTTATCTGAAGGAGTACTAATCTTGTTTTCCTTCAAAACACACACACACACACACACACACACACACACACACACACACACACACACACACAGGGCACTACTTGTACTAAAAACTATCCCCCTCCCCAATGAAAAAGAACTGTATGAAGGAAAGGAAGAAAGCAGACAGAAATCAGAACTATGCCACACAGAGACAGAAAGAGGGGGAGGTGTGAAAATAAGAATTGAAGTAGAAACGAGTGAAGTAGCAGTGAACAGGAAGAGAGAAAAAACCTGTCTAGGAAATGACAATACAAAGGCAGAAGTGCAAGTGGTTGGTGTTAAACAATGTCATGACAGAGAGCGATGAAGGTGTGCAAGAATGACAGCAGACTTCATTGAATAGACAACAAATGTACTCGTGAGAGTGAGGATTCAAGTTAATGAAAATAAGCAGATTGTTATAAAGCAAGTGAAACTTAGGATACTGACTACAGCTGGAATATGGGGTAAGTCATTTTCTAATAACAGTGATAATGGTAATCTACTCAAAACTGTTTCTTTTCTTCCAAATAATTTTGAATGTCTCATGCATGAATAACTGAAAATAGGCAGAACAGTGCTGCTTTCTATCAACTCTAGACTTGACTTTGCTTTACAAGCTCCGCAGTTCTGATTACAGTACATTTCCTGCTGTAAGGCAAATAATTCTGTTTTCACAGTTGTCACATATAAAGTAAAAATATCAGAGCTGGATTATTTGTATTTTTTATGGACAGAGTATATCATAAAATTCTAAAAAGGGCTGATGAGGGCTAATGATTTTGAGAAGTTATATATATCATTGACAGGTAATAATGCAGTCCATATTAGGTAGCATTGTGCTGAGCACAGGAAGTGGTCAAAACCTTTTTGGCAGGAAGTATATATTTACCACAGGCTACAGACTTTGCAACAACAAGTAGACAATAACTCACTGTCACAATGCTTCATAGAGTATAGAAATGAGTATGTGCAGTATTACTGTAAACATACCTATATTTTCTATTAAGCATTTTGCAAATGGCTGGTTGCATATAAAATATTCAATTTCAACAACCCCAAATATTGTTTTAATAAAATAATCCACATAACATATGAATACATCTTTGTCTAGTTATTTTACAATGTTTTCATGTAACTAAGTACATCTAATGAGGTTTTGTACTTAGTTGAGTATTTCCAATTCCTGCTAGTTTATACTTTGAAGTCACTAAATTTTTTTGACAGCTATTTTTGCAGATTTGTATTTTTTATCCAAAACATACTGTTTCATTTGTATAAAATATATGATATATTTTACTTATGTTACTAACTTACTTTTACTCAAGCGTTAAATGCAAAACTTTTATTTGCAATAGAGTATTTTTAAATTATGTTATTACTACTTTGAATGAATCAAAATAGGCCCTCCACCAGATCTATACTCAGTGTTGGGAAGGATACTTTCAAAACGTATTCCGTTACAAAATACATGCCCAAAAATGTAATTTGTAACGTATTCCGTTACTAATACGTTACTCAGATTAAGTAACGTATTCTGAATACTTGGATTACTTCCACATTGAATTGCATTTTATAACTGTAGGAATGCAGCCATCACATACAGCTTACTAAACAGGCCTATTCTGGTGTGTTCTTCTGTTCCAACTGGCTGAAAGTGTACCTAAACAAGCAGATAGATTTTTGTATTTGTAGTCCTGAACTGCATACTACAAAAATCTAACCGCAGTCTAAGCTAACACGAGCTAATTTTAGCTAACGTTAGCTAGCATGTCAAATGGGGCTAGTCAGTCTTTCAATGGCTCTGGGGATAGTAAATCAGCACATAGGAGAATGTAAAGTCGCACATCAACTATAAAATAGCAAAGTGACAAGTAACTATAGACAATTACCCTTGGCTAAAAAAACTAAAAAAACTTACTTTAAGATGCTTGTTCAGGTTGGAGGTGGAGTAATTTGGACGCTGAAAGGAGGTTGGTTGCTGGCAAGCAGAGGTTGCACTGCACAGTTATATTTCATTCTCCCTTCTCTTTCTTTAATGTGAAATGCTGTTTGAATTTCCAAGATAGAAACGCATTCCTGCCCTGGCTCTGTTGTGCCGGTTCCGGCTCCATCTCTACCTCTATCAGTGATACGCAAATAGCTCATTTTTTTGTTTTCATATTGGGGCTTCTGGGAAATGCATAGAGTTGCAAGAGTGAATAACCTCGTGAAACAGAAGTAGCATCATGTAATCCATTGATTTCAACAATGTAACTGTATTCTAAATACCAACTATTTAAACTGTAACTGTAATGGAATACAGTTACTCATAATTTGTATTCTGAATACGTAACGCTGGTACATGTATTCCGTTACTCCCCAACACTGTCTATACTATGTCAGTTACTTATATAAATCTATGGCCGACCATGAAAGAGTTTAGTTTTCAAAACAATCACTGTTGGCTTTGTATCCATTGACATTTTTTGATATGTGTGCCACACTCATACTAAAATCTTTTTCGGTGCATTGCTTTGAGAAATCCTTTCCTGCTAAAGATTTCCCACCTTCGTCAGAAAACAGGGGAGACACTTTGTTTCTCTCACTATAACTCTAGAGTCGGTACTCGCTCCGAAGCTAATCGCTGTCACTCTCTCACTTCTCCCTTGCTCTAACACACTCCCCACACACACACACACACACACACACACATGCCAGCTCGACGCACACCAGCACACAAGTATAAACATCAGGCCACTTAGGTAGGCTATGGCAAAAGCTCTGCATGGAGCCTACGCAGAACCATAAAACGGCCTTTACACTCATACTGCCCATGGCTGCTGCACCTGTCTGAGACGCTCGGTTGGAGGCCCTGTCTACTTGCATTCGCCAGTGTTGCCAACTTGCAACTTTCACACTAGATTTAGCGACTTTTCAGTCCCTCTTAGCGACTTTATTTCTAAAAAGTGACTAGCAACGAATTTAGCAACTTCAGGCCATCAGGCGAAAAGCAAGATATATTATATTATAATATCGTATTCATTCCCATACATGCTGCTCAGATATAATCACAGTCCACGGCTCTTCTGCCAATAGCACGCAGGCTCTCTTCCTCTCCCCTTTGGCTCTGAGCAGCAGGCAGTTAGCCAACACAGCCACTATGCTTTATGCAAATGATACACAATGATATCACCAATTTGCAAATGAGGGCATGACATCATCTAGCGACCTTTAGCGACTTTTGGATTTAGTGCTAGTTACTGTCATTGGAGAAGAGTTGGCAACACTGGATCTCACTGTCTCTTTTGCAGCCGGAGACGGACTGTAATGGAGTATATAGCAGGATTATTATACCGTACAAAAATCACCAATAAAATCACCATATACAGAAAACCGGATCGGCCAAGAGTAGAAAGAACTGTTGAAATCAAAGTGTAGAAAGGTTTACAATTTAGCTCACAGGGATTTCTTTTAACTATGTTTACCTCATTATTTTAAAATTTGGCCATGTTTAATATAAACATCCAACATTGTAACAGTGTACTTATGACAGGAAATACAGCAAAGCATAATAGGTCTCCTTTAAATGTTGTCTTAACACAAGTAGCCGTACAAGAGCTTTGTCTAAGTAAAATACAGTCCAAAATTAATTAGTTAAACATATCAACAAGTCCTCCAATCATACTGGTCGTATAATTGGAGGACTTGTTGATAGGTGGTTTGTTCCTATCCTCTTATATGACCCACAGGAGAGTTGAAATTAGGGCCCCTACCGGTGGCAGGAAATTAACATGTTCTCATACTAAACCGTACCTAAGTTTTAGAAACGTCGGTAATGTGAAATGGTCACAGTTTGGTTAGGGTTGAGCAACAAAAATATTTGGTTAGGTTTGGGAAAAGATCATGTTTTTTCTTAAAATAAGTATGCTAGTTACGTAACTTCAGTTGCGTACGTGAGTTTGTGACATAGTTATGCGTAATGTAGTTACATAAGTAAGTTAACATAAATAAAAGTAAGTCAACATTGACTTCTGGTTTCATATGAACAGTCTTTTTGGGATAAGTCCTGTGTTTGTTTGACTCATACATCCTCCTCCACCTCCTCCCTATGTGGACTTTGTTGCTCTTTATAATACATTATCTGACTTCCTACTTGCTCCTGTCATAATGACTATGGCCAAAAGAGGTCGGCATCTAACAATAAATGTAAATATGGGTTGTACAGACATATGGGGTTGTTTCATAGGATGTTGAGTGGGTCTTTCCTGTGTTTCATATTTCCAGTTTGTTTAAAATAAATAGATGAACTGGTAAATATTTAGCGTCCATGCCTGAACAAACAAATGAAAGCTTGCCATTTATCTATCCAGCCCAGTATCCATGGATTTACATCCATATTTGTGTTTGTGTTTACAAATATTCATAGTTTGGGTATTGCACAAAACCAAGATAAGTGATTAAGCCAGGATATTCCAGTTATCCTGGCTCAATTTAGCCTTGACTCGGTTTCAAAAGCAGAGGCACCTAAGTTATTATGGATATTTATTCTGTGCAGCTAGCCTGGTCCCGACAGCCAGGATTTGTTTATCCTGGGGCCTTTTCTGTTCATTCAGCTGTAGGTTTTACCTTGTTTTTATTAGCTTGCATTAAAATACAACAGGTGCATATTGCTGTTCAATTAAACACTGTTATTATTTAAAGTTGTGACCATTATTTTCTCATCATTGTTACTGTTATATTGCTGTATGAAAACTGCTGTTCATATTGTTGTTAGAAGTTTGATGAATATATTCTGGCAGTTGTTGAAATAATTAAAAAAGGCTGATAAAGTTGCAAATGTGTTTTAAATAAAGTCAGTGATGAAGGGCAATATGTAAAGTTCTATACACATGTATTTCTAAAGTGGTTCTAACAATGGACTGGTCAGAGACCAATACACCTTTAATTATTTTAGTTGATTTATTTATTTTTGCATTCTTTAACAGTAAAGGATCATGTATGTCCTCTTCCATGTGCATTTTATTTGGCATTCTGAGCACACAATGTGTGTTCTTTCCAGTAAACTGAAACTATAATTTGGGAGGATTGTACTATTATAAAAATGTATCCTAGATGTACAATCCTCCCAAATTATAGTTTTAGTTCACTGGACCAGTAACTATATACATATTTGAGGCTACTGTACATACAGTACATTCATGAAACAACAGGGAGAGGACACCTCAATGTTTTTTTGACCTTGTATTTTGATGGCGGGAAATAACTGATGAATACACTGTTACTGAAGATTTGGCAAATTTTTCATGGGCGCAACCCACATACTCTGCTCATCGCACAAATGCATGTTCCTTACAAATGGGGCACCATTGGAAAGGGAACTAAACAGGCTTTCTAACGGTATAAGATTTATTGCCAAAAAGCATTGTTACCACAGAGAAATAATCTACCAAATACAAATTTCCTTACTTTTTGTGCTAAGTTTATGAGGAAGCAAAGCATATACTACGTAATGAATGAAACTCTGCCTCTGTAAAACAAAAAACAGTGAACATTTACGAACTACTGCTCTTAAATGAAACCATTCAACGAGTCACTTGTCATTTGCACAAACGAACAGTTGTACACTTTGCCTGAAAAGCTAGCAGTGGAAGTTAAAATGTTACTTAGGAAATTTACACAGTGAGACAGAGTGAGAAAGAGAGATTTACTTGTAGATTAGTGGTTTTAATTGAGCTTAATGGTAAATTTCCTGAGTAATATTAGGCTGTCCTCTTCTAACTTTTAAGGCAAAGAGTACAACTGATAATTTCTGCAAATAATTAGCCAAATTTCTTGAATTGTATGATTATAACTAGGGCTGTCAATCGATTAAAAAATGTAATCTAATTAATTACATACTCTGTGATTAATTAATCGAAATTAATCGCATACATAATTAACGGTGCCTGAACCGAAAGTAAAAAAAGAAAAGAAAAAAAAAGGGTACTAAACAACAGTTGGTGACATTAAAGAATGGCTTGTTTATTGCTAAGGCCATAATTAAATGATTTAATAATAATGTAATAACTGTAACAATAACTTATTTCACTAGTAAATTGCTGTTGAACGACAAAACAACCACCAGATGGGAAAAGGACATTTACAATAACTTCAAATGCACCACGACGCTGTAGTTTACCAGTTTCATTGAACGCACCATCTGTGTTGTTTTTCCGATGGCAGCTACAGATTGTTACATACCGGTGTTGAATCCTCTACAGTAAAACAGAGTTTAGCGTTAGCTGTCAGCATTGTAACCGTGTTTAATCCAGCTACTAGCTAGCGGTAGGCTAACGTTAGATGCTGTAGAGTATAGTGTTAACTAGGTTGCGGTAGGCTAACGTTAGCTGCTGTCAAGTATAGTGTTAACTAGCTAGCGGTAGGCTAACGTTAGCTGCTGTAGAGTATAGTGTTAACTAGCGTCACGTGCAGCGGTGTTTGTGTTGCCTGTATCGTTTGTTTCAGAGCATCAGAGAGAAGCGCAGACATATCAGTGGCACCAGATTTCGGTAGCCAACCCTATTCAGGAAGAAGATTTTTACAAGTAAATGTTCCAATTAATGATCCAGGCAGCACATTCTCGTCTCCCTCCTTCATTTTACAGTCGAATGGTGGCTAGAATGGCTCCGGGTTAGAGTTTAGATTCTCGGCCCGAGCCCGACCTGAGCCCGACCGGACCTCGGGTCGGGCTCAGGCCGTTATTTTCCGCCACATCCTCGGGCTGGGCCGGGCCCGGGCCGGACCCTTGATCAAGCAATTTTTTTTTTTTATCCATTACCTTATTATCCTATTTGGGTGGGGAGAAAGCTATGCCATAATTAGAAATATTATAAATGGAAATGGAAGCAGTTTAAACAAGTCGTGGGCAATGACAACAATATGTTGTTCATCATTGTTTCTTTTTTTTTACGTTTCTTCATTCGGATCCACTTGGCGATCCGTTTGATTCTAAACAAACAGCGCAGTTTACATGCTTCGTCCTTGTTGTATTATTCTAAACGTCAGCGGCCCACGTATTAAAAAATTGTCGGGTTTAAATCGGGCTCGGGCTCATAATTACAGTTAATGTGTCGGGCTCGGACGCAATGTGCTCGGGCTTTTTAACGCGTTATTTTTTCTCAGATTAATTAATCGAAATTAACGCGTTATTTTGACAGCCCTAATTATAACGTTTTCATTTCACAGCAGTGGCCAGTAAATGTTTATTTTAGGCTTACTTACGCATTCAGTCGGTCCACAATCGTCTGCCACACTTTCTCTCGCTGTTTCATTACAGCGACCGTGTTTCTTTTTTAATTTTTAATTTTTAGGGCCTGAGCACTGACAGAAGCGAAGGCCCTATTGAAACTGAAGGAATTATTATTATTAGGGCCTGAGCGCTGACAGCGGCGAAGGCCCTATTGAAACTGAAGGAATTATTATTACGGCAAATGAATAGCCTTTTTGAGGGGCTTAACATACTCAAAAACTCACCAAAATTGGCGTTTGCATCAAGTCTGGTGAAAATGTACGTATTTTAAGGTTTTCGGGAATAGGCGCACAAAAATGGCTCGCTTGTGCCCCTACAAACTTAAAAAAATTGAGCTCCTGCAGTACGTTTAACGTAGACTAACGAAACTTGGTACACATATGAAGCATGTCAAGACGTACATAAAACGTCATTGGAGCCATACCCTAAACCCAACAGGAAGTCTGCCATTTTGAATTGAAAGTTCAAAATTAGTGTGATTTTGGCCATTTCCACATGTCGTACTTTGACGAACTCCTCCTAGAGATTAAATCCGATCGACTTCAAATTTGGTCTGTGCCATCTTAAGACCTTAGAGATGAAAAGTTATTAAAAGAAAAACTTTTCGTCTTAGCCGTGGCGGGGCGGGCATTTTGTGCGTTTCGTCATCGAAACAGGAAGTGGGTGTAACTTGAGTTCACATTGTCCAATTGGCTCGAATCTTTTCAGGATTCATAAGAGTCCAACCCTGAAGACATGGAAAGGCCGATATTGGCTCAAAGTCATAGCACCCCCTAGTGGCAACAGGAAGTAGGCCCAAAACTATAGGTGCTATACTTTAATGAACTACTCGGAGAGATTTCATCTGATCAACTTCAAATTCGGTCTGTGTCATCTAAAGACTTCAACAATGAAAAGTTATTAAAAGCTAAATTTTTCGTCCAACGGTGTGGGCGTGGCATGGCGGCCATTTTGAGCATTTATCGATGAACGAAGAAGTTGTTATAACTTGAGTGTACATTGTCATATCTGCCCGAAATTTCTCACGATTGACCAGGGTCCAGGCCTGAGGACATATATAGGCCAAAATTGACTTTTGGTCATAGCGCCCCTCGTTGGCAACAGGAAATCAGCCTTATATGACAAACATCATCCGATTTAAATGAACTTATAATGTGTGGTCTACATGTGATACTGAGCCGGCCCCTATACTTTAACCACGCCCATGTACGTAGACCACGCCCCCTTGTATGGCTTTTGAACCGTTTAAGGTAGAGTCTTGTGTGAGATATCATTGAACTCAGCAGAGAGTTCCTTTGTCATTGGTGATGGTTTGGCCCATCCCGTATGCTTAAGCCAAGCCCCCTTTCATGACTGGTGACCCATTTAAGGTAGAGTCTTGTGTGAGGTATCATTGAACTCAGCAGAGAGTTCCTTTGTCATTGATGATGGTTATCCCCACCCCCTACACTTGGTACAACTTTTGAAATGCACCATCTCAAATGGCGCACACTTCACCGTGCGCGCTGTGTCCGACGGTTGCGCAAATCCAGGTTCACGTGGATTGGCGTGTGCCAGTAACCCCACGGGCAGAGGAGCAAGGGCCCGTCCAACGCTGCTTGCAGCTATAATTTTTAATTACTTCAGTCTGGCTCGACCTAGTCGCTCCTCCTCAGCCTGGCTTGGCCGTCGTGAAACGCACCAAGCCAGGATGCACTGATTAGACTAGGTCAAGCCTCGCTTTATCGGTTTTCCTGGATTTATATTTTCTTGCTCTCAACTTCCTTCCACACTCTTGTTCTCATAATTTCTCCTTCCCACAGTGAGTCTAGTATCTGCCAAGTGAGGGCAACGGTCATGCTGTATGATGACAACAACAAGCGGTGGGTGCCAGCTGGATCTGACAGTCCCTCCTTCAGCCGCGTCCAGATCTATCACAACCCTGTGGCCAACACCTTCAGAGTAGTGGGCCGCAAACTGCAGGCCGACCAGCAGGTACAAGACAAGAGTACACACGCGCGCGCACACACACACACAAATGCACCCACCCACACACGCACACACACACACACACACACACACGCACATTGCTGTGTAGTATTGAAGATTCTTACTTCCTCCACTTACAACACACACCAGAGAGAGATTAGCTACCAGAGGTTGCTAAATCCTTTCAGCAATGCTTAAATAATCAAAGTTGATGTGATGTTGTTTTGTTTAAAATCATTTGGGAAATTATTTCCTGTGCTCCTTTTGAACAATACAGTATCATCACCATCTAGTGGATTTTAGTCACATTGTACTGGATGTGTACTGGATGACACATGGGAAACAACATACAGCTAAGAGTCTAATGCAATTCAAGTGTGAAAAATATAAACTAACAAATTATCATACATTTGAATGAACTCACATCTGGCCTTTCTGTCCAAATTCATTGTACATGACACAACCAAAGTCTCAAATCCTCAATACAGTCAATATCCTGTGCTTTTTTGTTCATGTCAGGTGGTGATCAACTGTCCTATTATCAAAGGTATAAAATATAATCAAGCTACACCAAGTTTCCACCAGTGGCGGGATCCCAAACAGGTGTGGGGGCTGAACTTTGGTAATAAGGAGGATGCTGCCCTTTTTGCCAACTCAATGATGCATGCATTAGAGGTTCTCAGTGCACCAGCAGGCGCAGGTAAACACAGCAGGGCAAGAGGGCACATTAAATCCAAGTCAGGCAGTTTGAAGTGTTTCTGTGTAAATTATGCTGTAATCTTTAGCATCTAGCATATCTTTTGCTCAGTTAAAAGAGTAATAATTTTTTTTCCAGTCAGTGACAACTCACTGATAAGCTAAAATCAAATGTGCTTAATTATTTGCATCAAAAGTAGGCTACTTGTACAAATGGACATTTTATCAGCTTGATAACACATACAATATATGCTATCAAAATGTATCTATTTTAGTTGGGCTGGACTACAACCACGCTTGCATCTACTGCTTTCGTTTATTTGAAATAGTCTTGATTCAGAGGAGCACACGTATCAATTACACACAACAATGTTTTTGTCCAGGCCCTCAGAATGGACCCTCTGCACATGAGCTGGAGCCCCAGAGAAGGTACGGTTTATTATAAATGATACTTAAAATGATAAAATTGCATTGTTTTGCACAGAATTAAGAAAGCTGTGGAAAAAGCCAAACATGAATACGAAATAGCTTTTAAAAGCTTCCAGGCTTCACAACATTAGAATTATCTGCCGATCTTTGTCCAGACTAGAGCGACAGAGGCAGGAACAGCAGGAGAAGGGGCATCTGGAGAGAGAGAGACAGAGCTCCGCTGCTGCAACTGCCCCTGCTGTTCCGCCTGCCCCGCCGGCCGCTCCACCTACCCCACCGGCACCCCTACCACCTTCTTCGGGACCGTGCCCACCTGCACCTCCACCACCTTCCTCGGGACCGTGCCCACCTGCTCCTCCACCACTTCCTCCCGGGGGTATGGTCCCACCTGCACCACCCCCGCCCCCTGCTGGAGGAAGTGGAGGTGGCAGAGGTGAAGGTGGAGGTGGAGGTGGAAATGATCTGGCTGCAGCTCTGGCAGGAGCCAAACTGCGTAAAACAGTCAAGGTAAGGTACATGCATTTTCTCCTTTGTATACTCCACCAATGCAATTACCATGATGCACACTTGCTCTGCTGATAAGACTGTATGAAAAAGATGTAGCCTGACAGAAATCATGGATGATATTGTTTTTCATGTTCCCCTAAATGACAGACTGAGTAAGCTGATCAATGAACCACATTTCTGTGACATAGTGACTGGAGGTGTTTTTGTGTGTCCAGGGTGAGGGAGGAGCAGCAGCTCCATCCCCCAAATCAGCATCTTCATCTGGTGGAGGTGGAGGAGGGTGTCTAATGGGAGAAATGAGTGCCATGCTTGCTAGGAGGTAAGTTATTACTTAAGAGACACATATGGGTGTGATGATCTGATGCTAAGGACTTCTGAATGTCTATAATACAACTTTTTAAAATAGGAGGAAAGCTGCTGATAATCCTGCTGCAAAAAATGTAGAACCTCACAATGTAAGTCAGTGATTTCATGAATATTTGCTTTCCACTCAGCATTCTGTAATATTTGTAGAATGAGCAGTAAAATCTAAGTGTATGATAATTTTGTCTGTACATGACAGGAGGATTCTGACTCCTCAATATCAAAATTCTCAGGACCAGGAGGTGAGTAGTGTCACTTTCCCCATAGAAACAGCCAAATAAATGTTTTTTTTTAACTGTATTAGTATTGTTTTATCATCAAAATACATATATGGTTTTCAAATCAACGTGCTACTTAATTGTTTATTCTTTGTTGACTTAACTTAAGAATAGTTAATGCTTCAAATATTAACATAACACATTTAGTTTTATCTTATGACCATGTACAGTAATAATATATATAATTATATTTCATCAGAAATCAATGGAAAACCCAAAGAAAAATCTGCCACCATTCCAAGGTAAGAACCTGATCCATTAAACTTTCACTATATAACATGATTGATCGTTACATTACAGTACATTCCACAGACACCTATCATATTTGGTGCTAAATAACAGTCTTCCCTGAGCTATCCATACAACCCAATTAGCAGCTGTCTTAAAGGATCTGCATGTTTTTGCAACAGACCCAAATCCATAACCAACAATCAAAAGGACTCCAGCCCCAGCTCCTCCACTTCCACCTCCTCCTCTAACTCTGCCACTACACCAGTGTCCAAGAATCAGTCCCCCCTTTGTCCCCACCTGCCGCGAAGGTTCCTCCTGTCCCAAGATGTTACTTCTCGGTGCTCTCTGCTTTGCATGCTTACTACAATATGAGCCAATTAAATTAGCTCTGCATTCGTATCACTGCTGTTTTAGTGTGGTGTGCTGCTAAAAAATGACTCATGGTAACAACTAAGCACTCAACATTTGGTGGTTTATGTCTGAGGCTGTAAATATAGCAAGAGACTGAAACTTGTTTTTAAGCTGCTTTGATGACAGTCTTCTCACAACATGTTGTCAAGATAGAGCCCTGCAACTGCATTCATCACATTTCTTTCTTGAGGGCATGGACATGAACCTAGGGAGTTTCTGCTCATGAAGTCCAAATATTAGAGCAGTAATGAGTATTAGCATTGGTCTACCCAAGTAATGTGTTATCATAATGTTTGGACTCCAGTCTATTAACAAGCAGAGCAGGACATTAAAATGTTCAGTTAAATTATACTAGCTGGTTCAAATGTATTTATTAAGACTTGAGAAAGTGTTTTTTCTTATTGAAGTATAAGCAGTTGGGACAATGGAAGATCCATGCTAAACACTGATTATATTTACTGTTTTTAACTGTTGACTGCTGATGTTCTGTCTCCCTCTTTCTCTCACTCTACTAAGATTTTCCAATACCTATAAAATGTTTTTGTTCTTTCTGTGGGAAATAAAGTATGCTGCTTCTCCTGGCCAGCTGTCTATTTGAAAAGACCTTCTTAATCTCAAAGAGTCGGTTTTGACTAAGGGTAAACATTGTTTTTTCTATCTTAGACTGAAGGTGGTGAAAAAGAACTCAGATGGTGGAGGAAGTGATAGTGATATGGAAAGAATCAAACAGGTTGGTTGATCTATTTGAACGTTCGACAATATTCTG
The DNA here is from genome assembly GCF_008315115.2 of Sander lucioperca. Taxonomy (NCBI): domain Eukaryota; kingdom Metazoa; phylum Chordata; class Actinopteri; order Perciformes; family Percidae; genus Sander; species Sander lucioperca. The sequence goes on from NC_050185.1 coordinate 17,946, forward strand.
TAACTCGATATAATAACAGTAAAGCTCTGTGTTTTTACTTTTTTTTTTAGCAGATTTATTACTTTAATGAATTAAAACCACATCATTTTCTGTGTGTGGCACAGGAAATGTTGTGGTGTTTGTACGGAAGAGGATTAGGGCCACATGTGAAAACATTTATTGAGTTCTGTGTTTAAAGTCAGAATTCTGAGAAAAAAGTCAATGAAACTCAGAACTCAAATACATTTTTCACACGTGGCCCTAATCCTCTTCCGTACGTTTGTTTATAATGAACAGAATGCTAAAAACGATGTTATGTTGTAAGATTCTGCGTGTGTTTTTACCAGGGAGTATTGTCATCAAAAGCACAACAGACTGCAGTTGCAAAGTCATAACTTTTTGTCAGGATGCCACTATTGTGCCATGTTATCATACAGCTTTAAGGCTGTTTACTAAAATATTGATTGACTTTAATTATGATGTAGGATTTATCAAGTACAAATTTGTATTGCCAAGGTCTTATGGTACTGCATATATCTGTGTGTTTGAAGGAAATTATTGAAGAAGTGAAAAAAGAACTTCAAAAAGTGAAGGAGGAGATTATCACAGGTGAGTTCTAACTTGTATGCTGCCAGTTGTCACTCGGTTTATTTATGAAGCTTGTATAAACTATTAATATTCAAAGAATGGTTTTGTGTTATACTTGTATATTACTCTGTTCTTCTCTTCCAGTACTGATCCAGGAGCTGCAAAGTGCACAGCTAAAGGGTGAAGACTCTGAAAAACAAAGAATGGATGAAGAGATTAATGAATAAATGTGAATGTTTTATCATGCAATGCTCGGGCAATTTACATATTTAATGTGCTATTTCTACATAGTCAAAATATCAATTCTAATATTGACATTTAAGACACAAATCTAATAAAGATATATGGGCCATTATTTTATTTATTTTTTACACATTCCCAGACATTTTTGATGAGAATGCATTGTTCTCTAAAGAATTATGACTCCATTTTGTACTTACCAAGACATATTGCATTTGAAAAATGAACTTCCAGTGCTCTCTGGTGGACAAATGTAATGGAGGCACTGTTTCTAAATGACCTCAAACATATCTTGGGCATTTCTGTAAAACCATTTATTTTCGCCTGTAAGATTCTCATGCTGTTGTGCTCATTTATGTGCTTACTGCAGAGAAATAATACTGCAATATTTTAGTAATCTTCTACTTGTGGAGGAAGTACTTTGTAAAAGTACTCATTTACAAGTCACAAAGTCTTCACCTGTGATGTATAACTTATAACAATGCATTATAATGTATTTGTTTATCATATGTTTTGTGTTAAACTTGAATCCAAGTTGCAGACGCTGGCAGACAGAGAGAGACAGATACACTGTAAGCTGGGGCAGGGCTGGGCCCAGTGCTCCTGATCTAAATTAGATGAGGGCCTGCAAACAGGCTCCTCTGATGCAGCACATACACACAAGCAGACTAAGCAAGGACCATCATAGAATTTATTACAAGCATTTGTTTGACGCATATTTTCAAAGACTTTTTGAAATAATAAGAAAAAACAACGGCCATGCTGCTATGCTTTGTGTAATAACAGTTATGTTACACTTGAGGTTGTGTTTTCTAGTAAGAAAATACTGCAAATAAAACAACCTTTTGCAAAATACATCTGCTTCTTTGTTGCTGAAGCAGGGAATCAGGAAGTGACAGCAGCGTTCGGTTTGAATCAGCGTGTGTTGGCGTGTTTTGTACCATTTGACAGGTTTTGCTGTTACGGTTGCCAAACTATACGGACAATAGGCAGGACTTTGGGACTGAATCCAACCAGGCTCTCCGGTGAGGGGATAGCTTTGGGATGGCTTCGGGAGGTAGCCAAGAGAGAAAAGGCAACAAAATGAGTGAAGATGGCAAGAAAAGGCACAGCTCAAATAGATCAAGTGAGGGTGACGGGGACCAAGACAATAGGAAGATGTCAAAGTTTGGTGATGAAGGAGGATTTAAGTTTGGTGTTAAGTTTAAAGATAAGAGTGATAAAGCTGTAAACCCTCTAGACTGTCTGAAGACATAAAGGATAAAATGGGAAATGTACTTAATGTGAGAATGTAATATGAAATATTCTGAATATCTGTAAGAGGGCCAGAAAACAAATGCTATAAGAGTCCACCATCTAATTAACAAGCCATTTGAATGCTTTGTTCCTGCGGGTATAGATGTTAAGGGAGTAATGTACATTAACACTGAAATCACTGAGAGTGCCATAGTTAAACAGGGAGGTGAGATTGAGTCTGCCCGTAGGTTTAAAAAAGATGGCACAGCTGTGTTGCTGGCATTTAAGCAAGAAACCATGCCAACAAGAGTATACATTGGGTATATGAGTTTCCCGGTGACAGAGTACAGACGTCCTCCATTGCGATGTTACAAGTGCCAACGGTTTGGGCATGTGGCAGCTGCATGTAGAGGGAATTAGAGATGTGGAAAGTGTGGGGGGACCATGACTTTGCACAATACAAGGTTGAGGAAACAAAGTTGCAATTGTGATGGTAACCATATAACTTCTTTCAGGGGGTGTGGTGGGCATCATATAACAGCTGTGGAAGTGGAGAAAGTTAGAGCTGGAGAGAACATGTCTTATGCAGATGCCTTAAGAAAAGTGAAGGGCTCAGGGGACGCTAACAGTCCAGAGGGGACTAGTGTTCCTTCACTGCCAGAAAAAAAGAGGAACAATGCAGATAAAGGAAAAACAGTCACTTGCATTCATGGTAGATGTGTTATGGGAAGCTAGAAATATAACCAAAAGGTCAGATGCTATTAAAATTATGGTAGATGCTGCTGTTATTGTTTTTAACTATGTCTGCAAGGTATGCAATCTCTGTATTGTGTGTGATTTGTACTACACTATCTGCTGTACAACAAATTGCCCCATTGGGGGACAATAAAGTAACTTGAACTTGATTTTTCTTGAGGAGGTAGAACTAGACCCAGATGAGTTGCACATGTTCATGAGGCAGAAGCTGGAGGTGCAGGTGTAAGGGAGGGAGAGAGGAAGGAGGGCCACAGATAGGAGTGAGGAAAATAGTAAAGAGTTCACGCTAGAGTTTAAATTCTCTGCCCGAGCCCGAACCATGCCGATATTTTACACCGCTATGATCGGGCCAGGCCGGACCTGGCCGGGGCCCTTGATCAAGCATTTGTGTTTTTTTAACCCTTGTGTTGTCTTCCCGTCAACCTTGAAAAAAACTAGGGCTGTCAATCAATTAAAAAAATTTATATAATTAATTACATACTCTGTGATTAATTAATCTAAATTAATCGCATACATAATTTTTGCCCGGTGCCTTAACCGATACTTTTTAAGAAAGTTAAAAAGAAAAAAAAAGAAGGGTACTAAACAACAGTCGGCAACATTAAAGAAGGCTTGTTTATTGCTAAGGCCATATGGTCAAAATTAAATTATTTAATAATAATGTAATAACTATAACAATAACTTATTTCACTAGTAAATTGCTGTTGAATGAGAAAAACTACTAGAAAAAACTACCAGATGGGAAAAGGGCCTTTAACAACAACTTTGAATGCACCACGAGGCTGTAGGTTACCAGTTTCATTCTGTGTTTTTCCGACAACGGTAGCGGCACATTGCATCCCGGTTGTCACTGCCCGATGTGAGTCGAGTGCAGATGTGAGTCGCGCATGCTTCACTTTGCGACAAGTAGCCTACAAGATGCTAACGGCTTTTTGAGCTAACGCACAGTCTACGAGCTAACGTTAGCAATCAAACAATCATAGATAGCTAAAACATTTTTGAAATGACTGCTGCTGCTGGCTACAAGTTAGCAATCAAATACAATAAAGGCTGTCACTTAATGGCGTTTTGAGCTAACGTTAGCAACCAAACTGTCATAGACAGCTACAACGTTTTTGAAATGATTACCATCTTCTGTTATTGTATGTAAAGAGAAACGTTTATTATTTTATAGATTTCACAAATTTCAGTATGACACGTTATGCCGTAAACAGTTTAAATCTGAGCATGCGCGACTCACATCTGCACTCGACTCATATCGGGCAGTGACAGTGTTGAATCCTCTACAGTAAAATACAGTCACACTTTGCACTTTACACCGTTTAGCTGTCAGGATTGTAACCATGTTTAATCCAGCTACTAGCTAGCGGTAGGCTAACGTTATCTGCTGCGATGTTTCTGTTTCCTCTAACGTCTGTTTCAGAGCATCCGAGAGAAGTGCAGACATATCAGTGGCACCGAAATGAGGTGCCGAAATCCGCGTTGCTATTCGGTCTGGTAGATGCAGGTCATGAAGGCACCTGTGCCATATTAGCACCGGATTTCGGTACCCAACCCTATTCAGGAAGAAGATTTTTATAAGTAAATGATCCAGGCAGCACATTCTCGTCTCCCTCCTTCATTTTACAGTCCAATGGTGGCTAGAACGACTCTGGGTCAAAGTTCAATATGGAATGGATTAATCTGCGTTTTTTTTTTTAACACGTTATTTTTTCTCAGATTAATTAATCGAAATTAACGCATTATTTTGACAGCCTAAAAAAAACACTTTTTTTTCAATGTTTTTGACACCTTTTTTTTCACAGTTTGTTTTTGCTTTTTCCAATGTTTCAAATTGTTAAATTTTTCTTCTACACATTTTCAGTGCTTATTTCTACGTCCCATATTTTCTGATATAAAACAAAAATTGAAAATGGGTCAATGTGACCCGAAGTCAACACAATTACTTTATTAGCCTTATTTGGTGGGGAGAAAGCTATGCCTCTCTGGCTTCTCCCGTAGCTCTGGGTGTATGTCCTGCACTGACTTGAGTGTGAGGTAAACTGTGCTACATGTCTCCCCCATCTGCAGCACTGTTGTCGGCCAGTGCGTCAGCATGCAGACCGTGGCGAAGGACAGTATTAATTAGGTGATCGCGACAAGAAGTCTCCAATATGGTTCCAGGGCTTTGAGTATGTTGCTGCGTTGATCCGTTACTCACACTATTCGGCTGAGGGAGATAAGGTCGAGGTTTTTTTTACGTTTCTTCATTCGGATCCATTTGCGATCCATTCCATTCTGAATAAACAAACAGCACAGTTTACTTGCTTCGTCCTTAAGATAATTCTAAACAGATTTCTGTAGTTCAAACAACTCGGAATTGTATTTGAGAACGTCAGTCATAAAGCTGTATGGTTCAGGGATACGAGGGTGTATGCTTAACTGGATACAGGACTTTTAAAAAAAACGGTAATTCAGGTTGGGGTGGAAGAGGCTTTATTGGATGCCACATGCATTGAAAATGGAACACCACAGGGAAGCGTAATCACTCCGGTGCTCTTCAATGTCATGGTAAATTACATCTTTAAAGACATTGGACTGGGGTTTGGCAGATGATGGAACAGTTTGGAAAAGAGGCAAAAATGTCAAACACATAACAGAGAAAATACAGGAGGCATTGAATAAAATAAGGGGCTGAGGAAGCAAGTGGGGATTTAAGATATGTATGGACAGGCAGTTGAGAGAGTGAAAGAGTTTAAATTATTGGGAGTATTTTGTGATAAAAGGCTGACATGTAAAAAGCATTGTGAAAAAGTGTTAAAAAGTAATAAATGTGATGCTGTCCCTATCAGGAAGTGGGGTGATGGCCAGGATACACAATTGATGATTTACAGGGCAATGGTCAGATCGAGATTAGATTATGTGTATTTATGTTATGGCACGGCAGCTAAATCAGTTTTCAAGAGACTGGATGTAGTGCAGGCAAGAGCATAGAGAGTCGTTTGTGGGGCCTTCCGTACCACCCCAAATCCGTCCTTACTTGTAGAAATGGGGGGGACCCCATTGGGAATTAGAAGATCCAAGTTGCAATATTTATCTAAACTGAGGGGACACCAAGGGAAAAACATATGGAAGCTATGGAAAGTGCTTGGGAATGGGGAGGAGAAAAAGTGAAGAGGGATTGTTATCTTTAAAGTAAATAAGAATATGGAGAGGATAGAGTTTGGGGAGGAGGGGGTTGCCCCTATAGTTCACTGCCCAGCCCCATGGATTTTACCGACGCCAGAGATTGATTTTACTATATTAGAGTCAAGAAAATCACATAAGAGCACTGCAGCGTATGGTGAAATAATTGGGGAAAGGCTAAGGAACACCTGGGGACAGTACATCAAAATTTATACAAACGGGGCCCAAGACCCGAAAACTGGGAATTCAGGGTTGGCATTTTACATCCCACATTTGGAGATAATAAAATGTAGCGACTGTCTGAGGGTTTTTTAGTATATACAACAGGGTTGATGGCTATAATACGGGCTCTGCGGTGGGTAGAGGAGTTAAAACCAGGGAGAGCAGTGATATGCTCAGACTCTGCATCAATTTTGATGACACTGACAGAAGGAAAGTTTGGAGCCAGCCAGGTCTGATCTCATGGTAGAGCTTTTAACAACATTATTCAGAATCAGGCAGGAGAGTCAGTTCCTGTGGGTGCCAGCCCATGTGGGGATAGAGGGGGATGAGCTTGCTGATGGGGCAGCAAAAAGGGCATTAAAAAGGGAGGCTGACTTGAGAGTGAAGTTAGGGTCAACTGAGTGTATGTCCTTCATTAATAAAAGCATCATGGCTGTGTGGCAGTAGGAGTGGGCGAGGGGAAAGAAGGGGTGGCATTATTACAGCATTCAGAAAAGTGTGATAAAGGGCCATTGTTATTTGGGGAAGGAAAGAAGACATACAGTTATGATGACCAGGCTGAGGCTAAGGCATTGTGGAATGGCATGGGACTTGAAAAAAAAAAAAAGGAAAGCATGAAGATGGGCTTTGTGGAACATGTACAATTTCCCTCGGGATGAATAAAGTATCTATCTATCTATCTATCTATCTATCTATCTATCTATCTATCTATCTATCTATCTATCTAAACAGCAACAGACATAAACATCTACTAGCCTAATGGAATGCACTGGATTCACAGAAAAAAGAGACTGTATGCAGCAGTGAAAAGCCTGGACACAAAACCAATATCATTGAAAAACCTCTTAAATCCTACAGAGAACCAACCTAGGACCATTAAAGCTGTCCTAGAATTCATCAAGACAACCGAATTTTCCTATGGAAATAGGATACTAAATGGGAATATATGTTGCCCTGTGGGCGGCAGCAATGTGCCGTAAGGGCATCTAGACTGCCGGAAATTAAAAGAAGAAGAAGAGTCCATGGCGTTTTTGGATGGATGGCCTGCTCTGGTGGATCTAGCTAGCCTGTCAAAACTGCATTCAAACGAGAGCAACGTGGGATAAAGTCAGTGGAATGTGCCTTAAATCTTGTTGTGTAAAATATATTGGATTACGAGATAAAAATGAGTAGCCTGTAACTAATAGCTAATAAAAATATACATATATATTTTTTTTTACTAACGTTACCTCGATATTAGCATGGCTACATCAGTAAGCTACGAGAAGGCATAGCTAGCTAGCTGTACTCGCTAATGTAAGACAGTGGTCAATAATAAACAATTCCAATGTATGGTAACGTTAGATTAAAAAAAAACTCGTTAGTAACATTACGGTACGTTGGCGTATGGAAAGCATAAGTGTGTCTTTGTCACTATCAAACACTAACTTAGCTAATATGTAACGTTAAGCTTAAAGGTGAATTGGCAAAGTTAGCTACATTATCTTAAACTACATAAAAAGTTATTTCAAATTCAAGAATTATTAATTGGTGTGTTGGTGTTTCAGGTGCACAGTAATGTTATATATAGTTTCATTGTCGATGTTTGTTGTTTGTTATTAAGTAGATTTACATTTATCAACTTAATGTCCCGTAAACGGTTCGTTGACAGAGCAGTGAATGCATCACGGTTAGCATACAACTAACAGCTGTCAGCGTGCTAACAGCTAACGTTAACTAGCTAACCAGTAACTCACCAGTGCCAACGTTAAATGGCAGGCTAGCAAAACAGCTAACGACAACAACGAGATTAGCTAAAATTGATCGTGTTATTTGGTTGGTAAAACCGAACATTGAACTAGATTTTCTACTACGTAAATGTATTCTTAATCTCTAACGTAAGCCATAACGTTATCTTTTCCAGTAGCGTTAACGTTAGCTAGCTAAGTGTTAATGTAACATTACATTAGTTTAAAGTAAGCTCTTCTCCATGCAGTAACGTTACCTTGCTCTGTTCAAAAGCCAGATCACAAACGAAACACGGGGTAGGTACACGCTTGTCGGACATAATATAGAAATGTGGTACAGTTTTTGCAGAGGTGCTTTTACGTTATTTCTGGCTCAATTCTGGCTACAGCTGATGTACTAGCCAAATGTCCCTTGATATCAGTGATAGCTCAAATTTCAGTTAAGACTCACACTGTTTGCCGTCGAATAATTTTATTGGTGTAGGACGGCATTATATGAGCCGATGTTAAATGTTGACATCTTAACTGCCGTACAATGTGTTTTATATATGCTGACACGGAATATGATCCGACCATAGCTAGCTAAGCTATGTTTTCACGTGCGGCTAAATAATGCAGATTGGCGTGACTAGCGTTACATTTTTATGTTTATAAATACGTTTTTTGTCGTTTTCTGTCCATATGAGTGGACAGCAAAGAGGCAAGCAATGACTCAGTTTTATCCATCTGTTAAGATGTCACCATTAGATAACAATTACCATAAACTAGGGCTGGACATTATATCGATATTGTATGCTAGATATCGTCATACATTTTGGACATCGTAATATCGCAGTATGACCCAAGTGTTGTCTTTTCCTGTTTTTAAAGGGTACATTCCAGTAAAGTGATGTAATTTGCTGACTGTTCAAGCTGTTCTATTATTTGCCTTTACCCACTTAGTCATTGTATCCACATTACTAATGATTATTTATCGAAAATCTCATTGTGTAAATATTTTGTCAAAGCATCAATATCGCCGAAATATTGAAATCGATGTATTTCGTTAAAAATGTGATATTTGATTTTCTCCATATCGCCCAGCTCACAATAACTGAGTGTTATGTTGAAACTGAAATACTTCATTTGAATGTGTTTCATATTTCTGCTATTTAAATGTTATTTCTGTTTTTAGTGTGTCTGTTAAGGACAGGTGATTAAATTTAAGACCTTAAGTCGGGTGATCTCTGTTACATTTATTGTTATGATTCATATTAGTGAGAGGAGTTCGTGTCCTTGTGAAACGTCATCTTTTGTGGCCAGAGCACTGTCTGTTGTAATTTTCAGCCGTAACTGTAAGGTTTAAAGATATAAAGTTAAATATGGTGGTCCAATCTATTTTTCATTACCTCTCTGCTTATTTTATGTACTGTGTTGCTTTGCTAGTGTCTTTGTAAACCATAATTAGTGTTTTAAACAGCAAATTGTTCCTGGTTCTCCTCCGTAAACATGATGAAATCAAGGAGATGGTTAACCTTTCCTGCTACAGCTTTTCAAAGCTAATCCCTGTCACTGTCTTAAGGCCGATGTATGCTTCTGCATTAAATCAACGCCATGGGTAGGTATGTGAAAGATACCGACCATACGGTGGACCCTACGCTGTAGCCTGAGGGGCACCTCTCAACAAAAAAAAACTACACGTCCCGGCGGCGCACGTCGCTCGGCCGTGGCTTGGTTACGTTGCATTTCCCCCCCGAGTCGTTTTCGGCTTTCCCTTCTCCATAAAAAACATGAAATCAAGGAGAGGGTAACCCTCTAACCCTCTATTCTCTTAAAGAGATTGACGCACACACCAATGCACAAGTATAAATTACAGACCATTTATGAAGGCTACGGCGGAAGCTCTGTGTGAAGCCTCCGCAGATCCATAAATCAGCCTTTACTTGCTATACCACACCCTCCCCATGCATACACACATGCCCGCTCTGCTATTCTATTAAGAGATAAGCTAGAATGATTCACCAGTGCACAAGAATAAACCTCAGGCCACTTACTTAGGCTATGGCGTAGTCTCTGCGTAGAGCCCCCGCAGAACCACAAATCCCGCTTTAGTCTGGGGCCCAACAGGTAAATTAGGTCTCCAAGCTAACATTAGTGAAAGTGTTGACATTTGGAAGCATCAAACATGCATTTTAGATGAATGAGATGAGAGTACATCCAGTTGTTCCTCTCCTGTTGGCTCAGAGCTGTTAAATTGTATGTAAGGGACATTGTGATTGAGTCTGTACAGTACAGTAAGTTTGAATTTCGCCCACACCCCCAGTCAACATAGTGGCCATCAGTGGAATAGCAACTCCTGGCCCATCGTGATGCCTTCTGGCCCAAAAAGACTTTTCCCATAGACTTACAAGAGACATCTGTGGCTAATTTTCTTTGAGCATCGCAACCCCCACAAAATTACTTGTTTACTATCAGAATTTGAGCCATTCGGTCCGATGACATTTGGAAAGTCTAGAAGAGCTGCATGATTAAATCATTTAATCCCCATTCAGGTTAGTGCAGTGCCAAACCAGAAGTAGCCAGCTTGGCCGGCGGAGGTCTCACTTTACACAGCAGTGGCCAGTGGTGAGGGAAGAGGCGAGGGAGAGCAGCGTCTGATAGGGCAGAGAGCTACCGTCTCTCTTTGACAGACTTGTGAATAAATTATAACATATACATTAGATATAACATTTGGTTCTTAATTATTATTTGGTGTATTTGCTTTTCTCACAAATATTTTAGATAATTGAGTTTCAGTCTGTATGGTCGATAAACACTCGAACAAAGTGATAACATACTATGGCATATTATTATTTTATTATGTTATTTAGAATCAATAGGAGACATTAACATTTTCAATGCTAATTTCCATCTGTTGTCCCTGGGCATGTATACAGTGCACTTATAATAACAATGTAAAAATTATATTTCCACATAACACTAATAGAGACACCTGTAGAGGGCAGCCGCAGCGCTAACGGCAGTAAGGGAACGTTTGCTGATCCGGCATGATAGTGTCAGCTCTAATTCGTTCAGATTCCCGGGGCTGATCTGGCTGGTAAATTTGCTAGCATGCCGTTTGCAAATTACTTAATTAGCTAACATTACGAATCAACCAACGGCAGATACACGCAGCGTAGTTAAGTTAGAGCTTGCTCGCTAACCAGGCACTTACCACTTAAATATAATTTAATTATGTGGGAAACAGTTTTTCATTAGAATTACATGACATAAATTACTAAACGCTTCTAAACGTAATGTGAATGAAACTTTAATACATTACCTGCGAACATTAATTTCTGCCTGAGTCAGGCAATATGGTTGTTTAACAAGGCAACTCTAATGTTCCCACCTACTTTAAGACGTCATCAGTCACTAATTTCGCACCTTATTCTTACGTTCCTTTTTTTTTGCAAGTACTGATTCAAATTCACCCTCTGTAACTGCTGTTGACTAAAGTCCAATTGCTGTTTTTGAAAGTATTTGAAGATGGTCCTTGATTTTCTTTGTACTGCTTGTTTCATTCAGCAGGTGCTGTTCTGGTTTGATAACCGTAACTAAGACTTGAACAGGCCAAGCGAGAAATCCACTGTTCCCCTCCCCGACCTTCTGTTCCTGACCCTCTCTGAAACACATCTTTCATCATGAATGAAGTTAATGTAGTCAGAGAGGGCTGGCTTCACAAAAGAGGTAAGGGGCATTAGGATCAGTATGGTATTATCATGCAAATAATTTACAGTGAAAGAGTAATGAATGGAAACCCATTGGCTCAATTTGATCAACATTTAGAATGATTAAATATAGATGTCAGATTGAGCTAAAGACTTCATCTTAAATGCCAGTTATTATATGTACTCAAAATTGCATCCCCTTTTGTGACCAAGGTGAATATATCAAAACATGGAGGCCCAGGTATTTTATCCTGAAGAGTGATGGTTCCTTCATTGGCTACAAGGAGAAGCCTGATCTAAACGACCAGACTTCACCACCACTCAACAACTTCTCAGTGGCAGGTCAGTCCTCCTGATGGTAAAACATAACTCTGAAAAATTGCGTTTTCTTGATAACCATCACTTTCTGCTTTTCATAGCTAGTTTGCTGTTTTGAGTTCCATAGAGTTTTATCCCCCATGTTAACATCCTCAGCTTCTCATTTTTCATCTCATCTGATCAATCCAATACACATAAAGCTGCCAAAACTGGCCAAAAATGACATTTGAATTAAATGACATTTTATTTATAGTGTCAAATCTCAACAAGATTTATCTCAGGACACTTTACAGATAGAGTAGGTCTAGACCGCACTCTATCATTTACAAATACCCAACAATTTCACCTGCGTGAAGCTGGCTCCCCATTTCATCCAAAAATTATTAAAAACGCAGCTATTCATTTGTGCCGGTTTGTGCCGTAAAATTATCGTTTGTGCTGTTAAGCAGGGTTTCCCGCAGCACTTTGCAGTTTAGGCGGCTCGCCTTAACAACACGCGCATGCCGCCTTAACGGAGTCTTAAAGAAAAAAAATATATAACTGCCGTGTTACTCTGTCCTGTTTGAGTGGCTGTAATGTAGCATCCACACAGTCTGTAGGAAACAAGGTAATGGCGAGTTGTCAAGATACCACAAATCACAACAGAAAGAACATTTGCTGGCGGTGAGTGTAACTGTCATTTATTCACATTTAAAGGGATAAATCACCATTTCACCATCGCGTGTGCGTCGAAGTTTGTCAACAAATGTGAGGGCAGCTGTGGCATGCCCGGCCAGAGACGGGGTGAGTGGACTTACCGGAGTGTTGGCATACGGTGGGCAGAGAGCATTTATATATGTTTCTCTGTCCTGTTCTTCACATCAGTGAGGCTTTCTTCTCTTGTTTCAACGAAGTGAATACTTGACGAAGTGACTAGAACTATCCATCACCTCTCGCGCGTGGATTCTCAACGTCCTGGCTGTTGCCCAGTCTTTGAGACACAGCAGTTGTCTGTTTTTTTTTAATCACTACACGCGGTTCACAATACACGGTTAGTTAGCGTAGTTAAAAGTGAAGCTATGGACTGAGCTCTGTTATCTCAGCGCAATTTGTTTTGGAGAAGAGTTGTCAGGCAAAGTGGAAGAGAGCGTGTCACGGAGGATAATGGGAGCAATGCCAGTATAATTGTTCACACCTAAACACTTCTTTTGAAAATAGTTTGAGCTTAAAATTGCACATTGCAACTGTTATTTTGAAAAGCTGGTTATTTATTAATTCATTTTTATTATTTAAATTTCATATTTAGTGTAGTGTTTAGTATAGAGTCTGCACTACAGAGATGTATTAATTATATATTTAAATTTGATATTTAGTGTGATGTGTAGTACAGAACCCCCCCCCCCACCACCACCACCACCTTAACTAACAAATTTACCCTGGTTAAGGGTTTTAAGTAATTCAACTTTACATTTTCTGGCCAGTGACATCAACCAGCCCCCCATTAATGTCCAAATCTCCCCAAAATGGTCTCAATCGTTTGTGCTACATTTGTGCTGATTTGTGCTGTTAAAAAAAACATTTGTGCTACTATGTTTTTTAAGTTATAACGCTTTATAGGTTACACGCGTGACGTCACCCAGCCCCCAATTAATGTCCGAATCTCCCCAGAATGGTCTCAATTGTTTGTGCTACGTTTGTGCTGATTTGTGCCGTTAAAAGAAACATTTGTGCTACTTCGGTTTTTACGTTATAAGGCTTTATTTGTTACACGGCTACTATTTGCGCTGCAAAGGCTTCTGACACCAGCCATCACTTCCATGAACGGGACATTTTTCCTTACAATAGCCTTAATGAAGCAGAAACGCTTAATGTCAGATAACGTCCATACAGACTTTGGGTTAAATTTTTTGACAGTTTTCAGTGGTTATGAGGAGCAATATGAGAGAGACATTTCATGATGATTGATCGTTGTTTAGGTACATTAAACCACGTTAAGCTTTTTCCTCGCCATAGGCGCCAATGAAGAAAAAAACATTAACGTGAGATAACTTCTATAATTGTTGGATATCGGTTTAGTTTTTTGACAGGCTTAAGTGTTCATGAACACGTTAAGCTTTTTCATGTTAAGCGTTTTAGAATGTCCCGTTCATGGGAGTGATGGCTGGTGTCAGAAGCCTTTACAGTGCAAATAGTAGCCGTGTAACAAGCCTGATAACGTAAAAACTGAAATAGCACAAATGTTTCTTTTAACGGCACAAATCAGCACAAAGGTAGCACAAACGATTGAGACCATTTTGGGGAGATTTGGACATTAATGGGGGGCTGGGTGACGTCACGCGTGTAACCTATAAAGCGTTATAACTTAAAAAACATAGTAGCACAGATGTTTGTTTTAACAGCACTAATCAGCACAAACGTAGCACAAACGATTGAGACCATTTTGGGGAGATTTAGAGGTTAATGGGGGGCTGGGTGATGGTCACTGGCCAGAAAATGTGAAGTTGAATTACTTAAAACCCTTAACAGCACAAACGATAATTTTTACGGCACAAACCGGCACAAACGAATAGCAGTGTTTTTAATGATTTATTGATGACATGGGGGGCCAGCTTCACGCAGGTAATGAGCAAGCATTTGGTACGCGAGGAAAAACTACCTTTTAGGCAGAAACCTCGGACAGACCCAGGCTCAAGGCTCTACATTTGAATGTTCCTTCTAAAAAAACACATAGGTTTGAACGATTGGAATATCTATTTTTGCACATTATGTCCATAAGATGGCAAACCTATTTACAACGTGATACTATTTATTTCAACATAAACATGTCTTTTAAAAATTCAACATATACCGACACATACCAAAATAAACTACTGTTTGGTTCTGCCGCTACTGATTCAGGCAAACGCTGTTTGTCGTAGGTATCATAGCAACGTTTGTATCTGTTTTCCCTTTTAGAATGACGAATAGATTACCGCCGCCTGCTGGCATGGAGAGTTAGCCCGCTCACGCAGGCGCAGAACGGACGTGGTAGTTGGCCGTCGGCTTTAGTCTTTGCAGTTTGTTTAAGTTTAAGTGTCAAGGCCTTTTCACACCGGGCAAGTTTTTTTCGTGCAATTTTCTGAGCTTTCGCATCACGTATAAAAACATCAACCAGTCACGCTGTGTTGTTTACTTATTATAATACAAAGAAATGTGAAGAGACTCAACTGTCCGAACCATAGACTGTATAGGTGGCAAACTGTATTACTATTGTAATACTACTGTATTTTGCTAAAAGGAAAATCAATGAATAGCTTACAGTAGCTTAGTGTTAGCTTTGCCTGCTTTGGCTTCCCGACCGTGATCACACAGAACGGGGGGAGACGGGGCTGGAGTCTCCAGAGCTAATCATTGTCACTCCACTCAGCAGCCGGGGAAACAAGACATGGGACACCTCCGTTGGTTTTCAGGAGCTGCAGCATTTGTGCTCAAACTGTGGACTCTAGCTACTGTACATTCACTTGATATTCCTTACTGCTAAACGTTAATTCTCCTCTGCTCCACTTTCTCTTTCTCGCTTTAGCAGCATCCCCAGGAGGACCTCAAACTGTCCCACCGACATCGTAGATGAGCTGGCGCGATTATTAGAAACTTCCATCGAAAACTGTCGCAAATTCGCATCACTGCTGTGTGAATAGTTTTGATGCAAAATATTTGAAGGCGATTATTTCGCATTTTCATGTCGTTAATTTGTCACATCTCCGGTGTGTAACGGACTTAAATTTTGTTTTTCACAGAGTGCCAGTTAATGAAGACTGAAAGACCCCGGCCCAACACATTCGTCATTCGTTGCTTACAGTGGACCACTGTCATTGAACGCACCTTTCACGTGGACAGCAATGAGGAGAGGTAAGAACAGGGTAAAATATTATATCAGGCAAGCTGCCATTTTTCTACTACGGTTGTGTCAAACTATGGTAAAAACGGTTAACTGATTGCTTAAATGGCATTCAGTGGCGTTTCTGTAAAAAACTCCAAAACTTGGTGTATTAGTTGGATGTAGTGTCTGACAATATTTGGTATTTTTGCTTCTCAGAGAGGAGTGGATGCGGGCAATCCAGTCAGTGGCAAATAGTCTGAAGATGCGGGAACAAGAGGAGGATGAACCAATGGATATGTTCGGCTCACCCAGCGAAAGCAGCCTGGAGGAGATGGAGGTGTTGATGTCCAAGAACCGCTCCAAAGTGGTGAGACGATCAGTTATTAGGGACTTAGAAGATAGTGAGCTCAAGTTTGAGCTGATCCAAAAGACATTTTGGCAATGTGTAGTTTTTTCTTTGCAAAGACATTTCAAAACACAAAAGATGATGTTGTATTTTGAGATTTTGACATTACGGTACTGTGAAGCCAGCAAAGCAGAACATTGGGACCATTAACTGCCTCATGATGTCCATGCGTTAAAGTGAGACTATTATAGAGTGTTTCACTGATGTTGGCCAAAAATAACAATAACTCAACAAACTTGTGCATTTATGAGATTTGATCATCATGATTATATGTTCATCAAAATCAGCGGTGTTTGGGGACCTGAAAAAGTACCGTGGCAGCACTGTGTCATCGCAGCAGGCTACCGTGACAGAAGTAAATAGGGAATGGTTTGTAGGGCTGCAACAACTAATCAACATAGTAAAATAGTTGCCTAAACGTTTACTAACTTACATGACAAACTACATAATGTTAATCTTAAAATATGAGTACTGACAGTGTGCTCCAAATGCACCTTAATAGGCTGAAGGGTCTCAATCACTGCGTGATTTCTGCGATATTCATCTCAAAGCCCAGAAACATTAGCTAAATGTTGAAAATCAGGGTGCAAAGTTTGTCAAAAGGGAGGTAGGGAGAGTTAGAAAATAATATATCTAATGACAAGTTGTCTGTTTAACTTCAGACAGTGAGCTGGATTACCTTTACTCTTTTGCTCAAGTAAAGTATATTTGTAATTTATTTTCACCATATGACCTGGCAGGTATCATCCAGTAGAAACTATTTTAATTCAAAAGTTGTTCATTTATTTGATCTGCTGCACTTTGGATCAATAGGCTGAGATTAAAAATTATGTCTAATGGATGTTTGTTGGGTTTACGTGATGCTTTGGACTTAAGCTGCAGATCATCTTGCATTTGCTGTCTCACATAACGGTCTAATATCGTGAGAATGAAATGCTTTCCTTCAGAATGAGATTTTCATCCTTTGACACCTGTTGTGTACTTTTCAAAGAATGAGTGCTTAAGGTCCTTGTTTCACAAAATTAATATTAAATGTACAGATTGGATATGTAATAAGTATTTTTAAAAAGGTGTCACCTTTTTCAGCCCTTCTGAGTTTGCAGGTATGGTTAAAGAATCAGTGTGTAGGATTTAGGGGTATGGCAGACTTGGAATATGAACAACTCGTGCAAACAACTTATTATTGCACATTTCAATTTTATGAAAGCTTTTCTGAAAAGAGATATGACATATGTCTTATTAGTTGTAAAAGAACAACAAACTAACAACAGCAGGAAGTATACAGTAGGTATTCCTCAAGGCCGGGAAAGTATATGTGACTTATGACTTACGTATGAAACGCTCCTCTCTGGCTAAAGATTTTTTTTTAGACTTTTGTTTTTTGTTTTAGTTGTACAAACTTTTACAAAATTAGTTAAAATCCTTATCCTTCTCACACCTCGGCCTTGTGTACATTACAGACAATGAGTGACTTTGAGTACCTGAAGCTGCTTGGAAAGGGGACATTTGGGAAGGTGATTCTGGTCAAAGAGAAGTCGACCGGAGTACATTATGCCATGAAAATACTGCGCAAAGAGGTCATCATAGCCAAGGTAAGTAATTCAATTCAGTTGTATTTATAGTATCAAATCATAACACAAGTTATCTCAAGACATTAGTAGGTCTAGACCACATTCTATAATTTACAAAGACCCAACAATTCCGAGAGAGAGAGAGAGAGAGAGAGAGAGAGAGAGAGAGAGAGAGAGAGAGAGAGAGAGAGAGAGAGAGAGAGAGAGAGAGAGAGAGAGAGAGAGAGAGAGAGAGAGAGAGAGAGAGAGAGAGAGAGAGAGAGAGAGAGAGAGAGAGAGAGAGAGAGAGAGAGAGAGAGAGAGAGAGATTTATTCAAGCTGTAGTAGTCACCTTTCTCATGCTGTAAAGTGTGTGTAAGAAGGGGGGACACTAGAGGGCAGCATAGTACCGATGGGCTGATTTCCAGTATACCAATATTATGTCAGACTGGAAATTTGCAGACTTTGACTGTTGAAAAGTCGCTTATGTCGTGGCCGCTAGCTCGCCTCAGTGAAGAGTGAAGATGCGTACATCTCGGGCAATAACGTGAACTTGTGATAAAATAAACTTTGACCCCAGTCGAGGTCGGAGTTTATACATAATATATTTTTTATTTTTAAAATGTTATATGCAATGTTAAACGTTGTTTAATGTTTTTTTTTTTAAATCCGACCATTTTTATTGAGCTCTATTTTTTTTTTAGAACATGCCCTGCGGGTGACTCATTTGGTCCCTGATGCGGACCAGGTGCTCGCGATCTCGTTTTTTTCCACACTCCAGCAAAATGCTTTTTCTTTTCCCAGTGTGTTGTCTCTCTCTGACCACATATTAAAGGCTGGTTGACTCCCTGTACATGAAGAATCATACAGATGTTTGTAGAGGTGAACCTGCTTGGCCAGTCTTCACAACCGACCTTATTGAAATGAAAGTGCAGCGTGCGCCAAGTTACAAAACTTCAGAGGCACGTGACCACACACCACAACAACTTGCGGAAACAACAGCTTGGTGACGTCATTTAATGGCTTGCACACCTTGCGACGGGATACCACGCTGATCATAAACCTAGCTTCGCTCTCTCACACACACACACACACACACACACACACACACACACACACACACACACACACACACACACACACACACACACACTGCATAAATTTGTCAAAATGTGCTTTTTACTATTTTGTCTTGCTTTTCAATTACAAAACTACAATTTAAAAAATATTTAACACTGAACATTTTTTTGCATTCCAGCTGACATTATACCAACAAAGCACAATATTACTTAAAATAAATAAATTAGTAAAATAATACCCTCTTCTTGAATAGCCTATAATAGGGCTGAACGATTAATTGCATTTGCGATAATATCGCGATATGTTAAAACGCGATTTCCTAATCGCAAAGGCTGCGATTTGGTCACATGACTCGCGAGAGCAAATCAGTCTGCACTCCGCAGAGAAAGCATCAACTTAGCATGCTAACGCTACACTGTACCTTGAGCTGATTTCTGTCATTCAAACAACTCTGAGTTGTAGTTTAAAACTTTTACAGCCATTTGAATAAAATGAAGGGTTTTATTCTGGTTCAAGTCCATACGTGCAGTTAATGGATACAGACACGCAGAACTGAAGGCTCGGTTGGCAACTAGCTCTGATTAGCGGTTAGCTCCGGTTAGCTCCGGTTAGCGGTTAGCTCCGTTATAAAGATATGGAGTGGAGGAGCTGCCACTGAGAGGGGTAACAACCAGACTCTGATAAATGACGTTCGGGGAGCTTTCACAGCAGCGTGGCCGCGGTGTTTCAACGGTTTTATTAGTACAGTTAATCCCATGGCAAGAACACCAGCAACTAGCTAACGCAACGATAGCCTCTCTGAACAAGTGCACACGGCAGCACGCAACTTCACGAGGGGGAGGGGCCGGAGGCAGCTCCTCTCTGTGCACTGTAAAAAAAAATACACTGTTGTGTGTGTGTGTGTGTGTGTATATACTATATTTTTACTTTTTTAACTGTCTAGTGTGTAATTGTGTGTTGTTCATACTATAAAATGATTTGTTTGTCTTTGTTGAATAATACAGAAGACAAAGAGCTTAAAAAAATAATCGAATCGAAATCGCAATATTTGGGAAAAAAATCGCAATTAGATTATTTTCAAAAATCGTTCAGCCCTAGCCTATAACTGACTGCTGAAAGAATGTACCCTGTACGCCTACAACATCCCAAAGACGTTTTCATGGGTTTCACCTCACTCACAGAATGTATTATGCTTGAACCTGCATGGCATTTTATCTTGTTCACCATGGGCATTTTCCAGTGTGACTTAGGTCCTCCCGCATTACCGAAGTTTGTACTGTCCTGATGGTGGTCTGTGAACCATGTCTATGGAATGTGTATACTTGTATATTTCACTTATTTTAGATAGTTTTAAACGTTTTGTCAATGCTAATATGATGTTTGTACACCAACAGGGCATGAAGCATTTATTCTTTGTTTAAGATTAAACTGGGCGTGTTTTCAGTGTTTCTGACAATCTGTTTGTTGGCAGGATGAGGTGGCCCATACAGTTACAGAGAGCAGAGTGTTACAAAACACACGACACCCCTTCCTCACGGTAAGAATGATTGGGATCACAAGTAACCCACTTTATAGAGCTCTACAGGAGGTCAGTTGGTAAATGCAGTGCCATCTGACAGAGACTCACTTGAGATTTTTCTTTTCATGAGCCAAATGATCCTCAGGTCAAATTGAAAGCTCTCTGTGCTGAGCCCCTATTGTATGATATCACTAGCCACTTGCCTCAGCACTGACAGTTCATATGAGTGTATTGTTCGCACACAGTGTCTTTCAGCCACACTAACGGCATACTGTAGGTCTAGGGATGGCAGCATAGTCCACCACTTAAATCCGGACTGAAATATGTCAACAACTTTTTAATGGATTGCCATGACATTTGGTTTAGACATTCATGTTACCCTCAGAATTACACCTTGTGCCTTTATGCAGTCTCATAGAGCCAACTACAGACTCTTAACCCCCTTTCACACATATACTGCAACCCTGAAATTATCTAGACATTACCCGGAGGAGCTGTATGTGAGAACCCAAATGACCAAAATAGTTGAATCGGACATCAAACAGACTTTAAACTACAAGCTCCCGAGTACAAGCCATCGGATTGTGTCGTTTTTGCTTTTTGAGCAAAGGCTTTTTGTTGCCTGCCATGCTGTTTTCCCGAATTGCTCTGTGATAATGATGCATCTACAACAAAGCCTATGATTTGACAGACAGCATGACGTTAAAGTCAGAAGCTACTCAACTGATGATGTAAATCATCGACATTTAGGGAGCTGCCCTATTATTTTCTCACTATTCTTTGATGTAAGCAGCCAGTATTCAGCTCAGATAATACATACTTCTTCATTCAAATTTTAAATCCTCCTTGAAGTAACACAATGTAGTTTTTACAACTGGAACTTACTCATTAGTTTGCAAGTGAGTGCTGGGATAGTGTAATTTGTGAAGAAATCTACCAGCTGTAATTTGTGATAATTTTCTTCCTGCAGACACTGAAGTATGCCTTCCAAACCCACGATCGACTCTGTTTTGTAATGGAATATGCCAATGGAGGCGAGGTGAGACCTCACATGCACACGGAACAGTCACATGGAGATACAGCGATGTCCCTTGATATCAACAGCTTGCTGTGCACAGTCAAACGGCTTCTATAACAGGTAAGTGTTTGACTCCATCTGCTCTTGCCTCTTTCAGCTCTTCTTCCACCTGTCACGGGAACGAGTGTTCACAGAAGACCGGGCACGCTTCTATGGTGCTGAGATTGTGTCGGCGCTCGAGTACCTCCACTCACGTGACGTTGTTTATCGTGATCTAAAGGTGAATAATCCCATCAGTTCTAATATACAAGGTTTATATCATCACTTCCAAAAAGATGAATTCTCATTTTAGATTTTACTATGATGTTTTAATCAGTTCCATAAAGTAGTCTTAATTAGTTATAATAGAATTTAAACATACCAAATTAAATTTTTTAGAAAAAACAACAAACATTTTACTTCTGGCGTCTATTAAAATCAGTTTGTGCTGCTGAAGGGAAATGCAACATTGATTTTTAAATGTTATGTCTGAAAGTGATGTCCATTCAACATTGTATGGCCAGAGTTGGTCCTTTCCCTGATATAACAATGAGCAGCAACATAACTTATAATGCTTCTTTGTTTCATCATATGTAGTTAGTAATAGTAACTCTCAACATGTTATAACTGGAAAATATAGGCACACGCTGCAATTGCAGATTCAAACCCATTGTTTCCATTAGGACTCACTGTATAGCCATTCATCACTCAATCAATGTTACACTGAGAACACACTGAATAAGTAATGATTCATGTTACTGCAAACTGCATGCAGAGTGACAGAAGAAGATAGATTCCACAAATATATGCACTTAACTTTAAGTAAGCAAAGCCACTAGGACAGAGGCTTCCATTCTTAAAAACAAAGCCAAGTTTTAAAATAAAGCCCCATAAACATACATATACCGTAATTCCATTTGGAAACAATGTGATGCCCCCTATTGGCCAATTGTAAGATAATTTTACAAACTTAGTTAAACAAATATCTACCAAGTTTTGTGATGATTGGACAAACTCTGATTTATAGCACAATTTGAGCCAGTCGTAATTGTTATGAAACATATCCTGCTGGTTTTGTAAAGATTTAAATGAGGAGAATGATGATTTTGCCTATTTTTGAAAAATATAGAGAGATGGAATTGACCCTTCGCTAAGCCATGCCAGAAAACCACCACAGGCCAATCGTGGCTTAGCAACCGTAACCTCGCTCGGGAGGTCTGTCAAGCTTTCGAGCGAGGGAAACATGCCGAAGCATTGTGCGTATGGATTGTGCAAATCCAATACCTGGTATCCTAAAAGTTTGGACGGGGTGGTGGAATTTTTTCCCCTTCCCGAAACCTAAAACCCAAGGGGAGAAATGTTTTTTGGGGGGGGGGGGGTTTGTCGCAAGGCACGGGTCGGGGGTATTGGTAAACATAATGACCGGTCACTGCTGTCAACGTTTTTTGTGCCTCTGACTCATGTCTTCATATCACTCCGCAAGTGGTCCATTAATTTGTCACGATGTAACTTCATTCAAAGCAGAGCTCCACCAAAGAGCCTGCAATCGTTGCGGAAGGTTATTTGAATAAGAATTTTGGACGTGTGGGGGCGAACTATCTTCTTAGCTGAAGCCGACAATGGGACAATATTTTTATTTTATGTTGGCAATGCAAGCTGAAGCGACGTAGCAGATGACGCTGAGAAGTTGCAGTGAGGAATATTTTAGGAGCACCATTTTCGGCAGTGCAGAAAGGTAGTGGCCCACACTAACTTAGTGTTGAGCCGGGAAACATGGCTAAAAGAGCTCTACAGCGAAAAGATGTGCTGGGCGAGCCGTCAGTCGGTGGACGCTAACAGAAGCTAGCTGGCGTAAGCTGACAGCTGACCAACGCTACCAAGTGATTGGCGGAGACAGGGAGTAAGTATTTGAAAGAGTCCGGCAGTTGTGGTAGACGAAGGTCCAGTCGGGAGATTGGATGGAGAGTCCACTGAAGTCCACTGTGGTCTGAAGGGCTAATCCTCGCTAGATCACTAGCTAGTCGGGAGGTTGACAGCTAACGTTAGCCAGCTGAAGCTAACAGTCGATCGATGGTGAGTAACGTACGTTACACAGGCTGGCAGCAGCACAGAGTCCAGAGTTGATAAGTGGGGTAGAAAGGTGTTGAGAATGACACCTAATCTTAAACTTAGTGTACTTAATTTGCTACGACCCGATCAGAGGTTACTTAAATTGGGACGTTCAGTCAAAATCAAGCATGTCACCTTCAAACGGGATCTCTGTTTGCAGGGTTCAGGCTGTACCGGACCCTCCCGGTGATCATGCTGCTCTGGGGGACCGGCTGTATAGTGAGAAGCCGCTGCTGACCGGCGCAGAGCTCTGCTGGAACTCCGACTGCTGTCTGTCCGCGCGGCCGTCTGACGGCATCAGTATTAAATTGAGTTTTATTAGCGGTTAAAAACGTCTCGCGTTAAATAGTAGTCTAATTCGGTACAGTTTGTTTAAACACCTGATGCAAAGTGTAGGCCTATAGGAGGACACATGAAAACCCTGAACAAGCAGCGTCGCTCTGCTCCGTCTTTCTGCTGTGCCCCATTCATGTAGTAGTTTTACACTATGTAGATTAAACTCTGCAATTAATCTGCGGTTCACATGTATGTATGAACTGTGGTGGTCCGTTACACTCTAGGCTATATTCAACATCACTGATTAAGTAGCCTAAGTCAATCCTACAAACAACTGGACTTTAGGGTCAAGTGTTGTTGTATCCGGCCCATGTCCCGGATGTGAAAGCCTCCTTACTGGACTACTGAATATAATAATATTCCATTATATTTTGTATTTTGAATTGTTACCTGCCACCAGAATTTTGACATTTTTACCATAAATTGGTGCCTAAAAATGTATCAGAATGCAGGAATTGAAGTCTTTTACCCTCAGAATTTCCTGGGGGAGGACCCCCAGACCCCCTCCCCCCCTGCTTTGTGTGTTCCCGCAAAGACAAATTCTGAGCAAGGAAAAACCCTGACGTATAATCACAGACAGCCATAAAAAACATTTAAATTGCAGAGTTAGAGTTATAACTTAATATGTACAGCGTCAACTGAGAGAAACACGGACAATTGAACAGACAGTGACAACATACATACTACATACCTACATACTGTAGAGAATGACAGTAACAGCATACAAACGGCATAAATAAAAATTTGTTATAAACGTGTGCTCTTTAAAAAGTAGAAAGCATTGTTTGCCAGTTACATTAAATGTTTAAAAATCCGTAAATGTCCGTGGGTGGGGCTGCATGGGCGTGGTAATGTGGGCTGGTGTGGGTGGGTGTGGGTCTGGTAGTAAGGAGAGAATAGGAGAAGGAAGTTTGTGTGAGGTGGACCTGGTCACCACAGACCCAAATCTTCTCAGCTGTTGCTACTGTCATATGCTGCACTGTCTCTTCATGTGGCACTATTATTATTTATATTATAACAAGGTAATGCAATGTGTAATCAAGTGATGACTGATTAACAGTAATGTAAATGCTAAATGCCCTAATACCTACATATCATGTAAGACTCAATTTCTCCATTTCTTCGCACAAAACTCTCCAGAAAGTGCCATTTAATGGTTTATTTTTTTTTTTAAATGAGGGGGGGGCTGTCGCAGCGTCATGGGTGCGCCGTATATTTTCCTGCTTTTTTGTCCTTTGCCAATCACACCTATGAGGATTAACAGAAACACCTACGTTTGCTCCAAGGCAAGAACACGCTAATGTTAGCTAGCTAGCTAACTCAGCACAGAATTGCTTGGAAATAATGATGGTTCTTTACATTCAAAGATGATTAAAGGCAAGATGGAGGCTCACTAACATACTTTAAAATATATTTCAGCATTTTGTTAATAGCTAAAAATATAAGCAGGAGAATGTTATCATTGCAAAGTGGTCAGGCTAATGTCTTGTGTTTATTCCACAAGACTTATGGATAAGCTGTTTGATTTATAATTATTAGATTATTTTCAAATTTCACTTACCCTGCTGTGCATGAACATAGCTGTTCCGCAATTTGTGTGTTTCCCATTTGAATGGTCAGCGTATGAGGCGGCTCACATTATGGCATGACCTATAGGCTTTAGCTTCAATTTTGATGAAATTATTCTCTAATCGGTTGCATATTATGTCGTGGATATATCCCTCGAATGCATACTGCAGTCCCTTTTGTCTTGCTCTCTCAAATATTTCATCTGTTCGCCAAAAATTACTAATTATCTCCTTGGGAATGTCTGACACACATACATACTTAGCATACATGCTGTAATAGACGTGCCAGGCATGAAAGCTTGTCAGGCGTAGCAACAGTAACTAGGAGGGCGGGGCTTAGCGAAGGGTCCATTGCGAACTCAGCATTGGTTGCAATGAGGCAAACTTTTGTTTAAATTCAGTTGATGTGTTTAGCTCTGTAGGATGTACGGGTGATTTCTTTAGATTTTTTAGGTTTTAATATGTTGTAATAAGCCACACACTTTAATTAATCATTACCAAATTAATAAATCATTGCAAATATTTGAAAATGACCTATTTTGATAAAAATGTATTTGCTTGTATAATCGAATTGGATTGATTTGTTGAAATTTCTTTATCAACTTCAGTCCGTAAAAAGTAGCGGAATTTGAAATTTTTAGAGCAATTGGAGCAAAGATGCAGATGAATTGGGAAATTATTAAAAAATATTTGACTCTAAGCCTAGCAGTTTTCAAGACAATTGCATTTGATTGCTACAGTGCCACCATGAGGTCAATGAGTGTCATTTTATGTGCCTGACAACTGTGAATTTTGCAACCCGTCTGCCTATTTCGGGGTTTGTACCCTAATATTGTTATTAATAATAATTATAATAATAATAAAAATAATAATAATAAACCGGCACACAGTCAAATTAGTTTAACCCCTTTGGGTATTGAACGCTAATTGCAATGTGTAAACATTGTAGTGTGCAACACTTTTTCCTACTTTAAATATTTACACATTACCCAGCTCAAGTGTTTCCATTCACATGAAACTTTGTAAGTGGATCAAAGTAATCAATAACTCAGGTAAATAAGCAGTGAGAGGTAGGCACTTTGTGTTTTTCAAAAACGAGTTGACCCAATGTATGTTTTACGGGCTGATATGTTGACACTTAATAAAGACAATGGTGGGCCATCTTTTTGATTTAATTTTTTTGTAAACCAACCTTCTTTTGAGGTCTTTGGTGTGATGGTCCAAAAGTAGAAACTATTTTGACTTTCTTTAAAGATGCACCATACATAAATACACATTGAAGACTATACATGTAAATCTCAGTCTTTTCCAAACATAGAGAGCCCAAAGATGGAGAGTTATGAATTCTTTGACAAATATGACCTATAGGATTTGTTTCCATCTGGCCACCCCTTAAGAACTACTACAACATGAGTAGAACTTGTTTCCAACACCCAATGCTTACAGAAAGCAGTGTAAATCTGATTTGTATGTAATTTTTCTTTCAGCTGGAGAATCTGATGCTGGATAAAGACGGCCACATCAAAATCACTGATTTTGGCCTTTGTAAGGAAGGCATTACCCCTGACGCTACCATGAAAACCTTCTGTGGTACTCCTGAATATCTGGCACCTGAGGTAAGATACTGAAACTGACTGGCTGGGCATGTGATAAACACAGTTTTTGACCTCTACACAAGCAGTCACACTTTCCCACAGGCTTAGGGCCCTATTTAAACAATCTATAGCGCATGATCTAAAGTACATTGCGCAGTTGCATTTAGGGTGTGTCCAATTCCGCCTTTGCTCGTTAAATGGCGCGTTAAATGGCGCATATATATATATATATATATATATATATATATATATATATATATATATATATATAATAATATATAATAATAATATTATATATAATATATAATAATAATATTATAATAATAAAATATAATAATAATGCTGTACTCGCTCATCCCTTATATATATATATATATATATATATATATACATATATACATATATATATATATATATATATATATATAAGGGATGAGCGAGTACAGCATTATCTGTATCTGTTAACCATATGAATTATCTGTACTCGGACTGGGTTGGGACCTAACACAGAAGTGGGCGGGATTTAACCCGGAAGTGGGTCGGTTTGTCTTGAAATGGGCGGGGCTTTAACCGGTATGTTATTTTAAGCATGCAATTGATATGGGTTGATCAGAAATTGTTATATTTATTGCTGATTAGAAAACTATTTACATGACAGCATCTGCATTGAGCTTCAGATCAATGGTTTTGATCACGATAACAAACAAACTATATACAGAACAAGAACAATGAATACAACACATGCGGTTGCAATTATGAAGTACAGTGTAATGAACAAGAGTTTTCATACTCAACATAACTTTCTTTTTTTAACTTTTAATTTTTTTTTTTGGTTCTTTTTTATTTTTTTTATTTCCACACCAGGTGTGTGTGTGTGTGTGTGTGTGTGTGAAAAAAACCTAAACATTAATGGAAAAGACCCGCGAACCTGAGTGACTGAGGGAGAGACAGAGAGAGAGAGAGAGCTGTTCTGTGTGAGTGAGCAGAGGACACACACAGCAACACAATAAATCTGTATGTGTGTAGGGGAGGGGCGCTGTGACGACTAGCCTATCACAGAACACAGACACAGTCAGCTACCCAATGAAGATTTTTATTCAATCCGAGCACAGATATTGACCTGTATTACTCGTATAATACTCGTACTCGGCAAAAGTGCTTTATCCGTACCGGATATACCGAGTATCCGGCTCAACTCTAATATATATATATATATATATATATATATATATATATATATATATATATATATAAAAAATATATATATTAGGGGTGGAACGGTACATGTATTCGTATTGAACCGAAACGGTACGGGCGTCTCGGTTCGGTACATGAATTTACACGGAGAATACACGGTATAAAAATAAATAAAACTCGCGTGCAAATGAATTAATGTAATGTGGAACTACTGTTACATACACGTTTCTTAGGGACACCTAATCTGTAGCCCCACCTTAGCTCTGAAGCTCCCAAGCTCCGCCTACATGTCGAGTCGGTCCAGTGAGTCCACACGAAACAAACTAGTCCCTTCCATATACAACCAAACACGGATGTACTGTAGCTGTATCCCTCCTTGCCTCGACCAAAAATGGCTTCCAGGCCCATTTGCTTCGCTGTTTGCTCCGCTGTTAGCTCTGCTTTTAGCTCCGCCATTAGCTGTTAGCTCCGCCGTTAGCTGTTAGCTCCGCCGTTAGCTTCGCCGTTAGCTGTTAGCTCCGCCGTTAGCTTCGCTGTTTGCTGCTAGCTCCGCTGTTAGCGTGTGAAGCTAACGCCGCAATTCGCCAACTGCTCTGTGTAACCAAAGCTGCTCTTTTAACACCCCTGCTCTGTGCATTCACATATGAGAGCAGCGCTTGTCTCCCATATCACACTACTAGCTGATTGTCTTATTTTGTTTACAAGTTCCAGATGGAGTCTGGAGATGATAAGGGGTAGCCTACTTATGGTTTACTCAGGGGTGTGATTCTTCCGGATAATTACGGAAATCCGGCTTTTCCGACCTGAAAATGAAGCTCTCGTAAATCATGCAAATCCGCATCGGCGTCGCAAGGCACGGGTCGGGGGTATTGGTAAACATAATGACCGGTCACTGCTGTCAACGTTTTTTGTGCCTCTGACTCATGTCTTCATATCACTCCGCAAGTGGTCCATTAATTTGTCACGATGTAACTTCATTCAAAGCACAGCTCCACCAAAGAGCCTGCAATCGTTGCGGAAGGTTATTTGAATAAGAATTTTGGACGTGTGGGGGCGAACTATCTTCGTTGCTGAAGCCGACAACGGGACTATATTTTTATTTTATGTTGGCAATGCAAGCTGAAGCGACGTAGCAGATGACGTTGAGAAGTTGCAGTGAGGAATAATTTAGGAGCACCATTTTCGGCAGTGCAGAGAGGTAGTGGCCCACACTAACTTAGTGTTGAGCCGGGAAACATGGCTATAAGAGCTCTACAGCGAACAGATGTGCTGGGCGAGCCGTCAGCCGGTGGAAGCTAACAGAAGCTAGCTGGCATAAGCTGACAGCTGACCAACGCTACCAAGTGATCGGCGGAGACGGGGAGTACCTGTATTTGAAAGAGTCCGGGAGTTGTGGTAGACGAAGGTCCAGTCGGGAGTTTGGATGGAGAGTCCACTGAAGTCCACTGTGGTCTGAAGGGCTAATCCTCGCTAGATCACTAGCTAGTCGGGAGGTTGACAGCTAACGTTAGCCAGCTGAAGCTAACAGTCGATTGATCACCATCAATCGACTGTTAGCTTCAGCTGGCTAACGTTAGCTGTTAGCCAGCTAATAGTAACGTAACGTATGTTACACAGGCTGGCAGCAGCACAGAGTCCAGAGTTGATAAGTGTGGGGGGGGTAAGAAAGGTGTTGAGAATGACCAACACCTAATCTTAAACTTAGGGTACTTAATTTACTACGACCCGATCAGAGGTTACTTAAATTGGGACGTTAAGTCAAAATCAAGCATGTCGCCTTCAAACGGGATCTCTTTTTTGCAGGGTTCAGGTGGACCTGGTCACAACAGACCCAAATCTTCTCAGCTGTTGCTACTGTCATATGCTGCACTGTCTCTTCATGTGGCACATTATTTATATTATAACAAGGTAATGCAATGTGTAATCAAGTGATGACTGATTAACAGTAATGTAAATGCTAAATGCTGTTGATACTACAACAATGCAAAGTATAGGCTCTTAACGTTGCAATTTTGCACATATAATGTAAGACTCAATTTCTCCATTTCTTTGCACAAAACTCTCCAGAAAGGGTTAGGGTTTTACTTTTTTTTATTCTGGTCTAGTTTTGTTTTTTTATTTCTGTGCAGTGAACACTTTGAAAGTCATCACTTGTTTTAAGACATTAAAACTAAATCATCCAGTTCTATTATTATACACATTTTTCATTATTTGAAAGTACAAAGTACATACAAAAAAACTTGAATTATGAATTATTAATGCTTAGTTTTATCTGGAATGTGTGATTTGCTTGTACTTTGAATTGACATCTGGATGTGAAATTAACATTTTCAGTCAGTAAAGACAAAAGCAGAGTAGATTTAAATAGAATTTATTATAAAACTATACAACAGTAAACATCCTAACTGAGCGCTGACTTTCAATCTTTCCTCTTTTGCTCCAAAACAACCACCTCAGTTTTTTCTTCATTTATTTTAAGAAAGTTCTGGCACATCCAGTCTTTAGTTTGTTCAATGCACTTAGCCAGTGTTTGTATTGGACTATAGTCCCCAGGTGACAAGGTTATGTAAATGTGTGTGTCGTCCGCATAACTATGATAATTTATGTTGTTGTTTTCCGTAATCTGAGCCAGTGGAAGCATGTAGATATTAAACAGAAGAGGCCCCAGAACGGAGCCTTGGGGAACTCCACACGTCATATTTGTATGCTCAGATGCATAATTACCTATAGACACAGAGTAGTCCATATTCTTTAAATATGATTCAAACCACTTTAGTACTGAGCCAGAAAGGCCAACCCAGTTTTCTAATCGGTCTAGTAATATGTCATGGTCGACCGTGTCAATTGCAGCACTGAGATCGAGTAATACTAAGACTGTAGTTTTGCCACTATCTGTGTTTAAGTGGATGTCATTAAAGACTTTAACACGAGCCGTCTCAATGCTGGGGTATGGTCAAAAACCCGACTGGAAGGCATCAAAACTGTTGTTTAGTGACAAAAAAAGGTTGAGTTGTTGAAAAAACGCTTTTTCAATGATTTTACTTAAAAATGGAAGGTTTGATATCGGCCTATAGTTGCTCATTAGTGACGTGTCTAGATTGTTATTTTTTAAGAGTGGCTTGATGACTGCAGTTTTCAGGGCCTGTGGGAAGATACCTGAAAGAAGAGACGTGTTTACTATCTGTAGAAGATCAGAAGCCAAACAATTTGAAACATTTTTGAAAAACCCCGTAGGTAGAATATCAAGGCAACAGGAAGAGGTTTTCAGATGTTGTATAATGTCCTCAAGGTTATTATGGTAAATCGTTTGAAATTGTGTCATACTGGAATTTGTTTTGCCTGGACAGTGTGACAACGCATACCCTGTACTTGATATGGAGGCGTGACTCTCTAATTTTCTGAATTTTTTCTCTGAAGAAGATGGGGAAGTCATTGCAGGCCTTGGTGGATAAAAGTTCAGATGCTACTGGTACTAGAGGGTTTGTTAACCTATCGACAGTAGCAAACAAAGCATGTGAATTATTATTGTTTTTATCAGTAATGTCAGATAAGAAGGACCGCCTGGCATTCCTTAGTTCCAAATTATAAATGCGAAGTCTCTCTTTATTGGTGTCATAATGGCCCTGGAGATTAGTTTTTCGCCACCTGCATTCAGCTTTTTGACACACACAAGTGTGACATTTCTCCATGGAGATCTTTTCTTGAGACAGCTTTGACCTTAGTGGGAGCAATGGCATCAATAACATTTGTAATTTTACAATTTAAATTATCTACAAGCTCAGTGACTGAGGCCCCAGAGAGGGCGGGTGTTGAGGAGAAAAGCTGAATGAATGTATCACTGGTGTTTTCAGTGATGTATTGTTTTCTGATTACTTTTGTT